>NC_092104.1:5191873-5222141 GCF_045679555.1 Salvelinus alpinus | reverse complement strand
GCCTTGTTGAGGGAATTGTAATTATCATCTAACAAGGAATTGTAGTTAACGATAAATGGTTTCAAACACAGAAATCCCTTGAGCCTAGGTTGCTAACTGAGTGAAAATATACATGAAATCCACACACTTTTACAGAGACACGCAAGTCTCTCTCTCTGTGTGTGTGTGTGTGTGTGTGTGTGTGTGTGTGTGTGTGTGTGTGTGTGTGTGTGTGTGTGTGTGTGTGTTCTAAAAGACCACACTACAGACAAAGACCAGTATTCACTCTGACACACAACAATACACATGTAGACTGGCTTAAAACCTGTCTTAATGTAGACTGGCTTAAAACCTGTCTTAACGTAGGTTGTTCAGCTGCTGTGACAGACAGACAGACAGACAGACAGACAGACAGACAGACAGACAGACAGACAGACAGACAGACAGACAGACAGACAGACAGACAGACAGACAGACAGACAGACAGACAGACAGATAGACAGACACTATCTAGTGATACCTTCATCTCCAGATTAGCCCAGCCTCATAAATAATGTCTGCTTCCTCCTGAAGATTTATTGCAGATTCCTGGCTGGCGCTATGTTCATCAATGCACACACACACACACACACACACACACACAAAAAAGTGTATTGTTGTGTGTCAGAGTGAATACTGGTCTTTTAGAAGTGTGTGTGACGTGTGAAGGCTGTTATGACGTGTGAAGACTGTTATGACGTGTGAAGGCTGTTATGACGTGTGAAGGCTGTTATGACGTGTGAAGGCTGTTATGACGTGTGAAGGTTGTTATGACGTGTGAAGGCTGTTATGACGTGTGAAGGTTGTTATGACGTGTGAAGGTTGTTATCTGAACAGGAGAGGAGCTACCAAACAGATACTATTACACAGCTGACAACACACACACACACACACACACACACACACACACACACACACACACACACACACACACACACACACACACACACACACACACACACACACACACACACACACACACACTTTTATTTAACTAGGCAAGCCAGTTAAGAACAAATTCTTATTTTCAATGACGGCCTAGGAACAGTGGGTTCACTGCCTTGTTCAGGGGTAGAACGACAGATTTGTACCTTGTCAGCTCGGGGATTCCATCCAGCAACCTTTCAGTTACTAGTCCAACGCTCTAACCACTAGGCTATCTGCCTCCCTCCTCTAACCACTAGAAGTAACCACTATTTGAAGTAACTGTACTCTAGAAGGAGAGTGTGCTGTGGATTGGAGGTATGAATACCTCCTTGAGAGAGAAAGCGGAAGAAAAAGAGAGAGAGAGAGAGAGAGAGAGAGAGAGAGAGAGAGAGAGAGAGAGAGAGACTGTAGGCCTTCAGTCAAGGCAGCCATCATAAAGGGAGCTGGTTGCTTGGTTACTACTGTAACTAGGCATGTATGGAGGCCAGCCTAGAGAATCTGGCACAATCTCAATGTTTGAGTACCAAATGGAGCCCTATTCCCTATATAGTGCACTACTTTAGACTAGAACCCTATAACAGGAACAGGGTGCCATTTGGTCACACAACAACAGGCAGTCAGAATGCTTTGGGGCAATCTCTTCCTCCCCCCCAAGCGGAATAGAATAGAACATACATCAGAGATGAAAAGACCGCTTCTTGAAGCAAGGGTGGCGATGTCACAATGTGGGATTTTAGAGGTGGTAGTGAAGGTGGAATTGTACATTGTCCACAAGCTATTGACATGTACATAAGACATGAACATGAAGACATATGTCTACGTGAGTTTATGATGCAGGAGGCCACAAGAGAGACACAACATTCTGCTTTGTAGCCAGCTTTTAAAAAAAACTGAATGAAAGGACGTGGAATATAAGTTCACATCCTGCTCTCCGAGGATGTGAGAAAGTGGGGTCTACCGGTGTGGGGGTCTACCGGTGTGGGGGTCTACCGGTGTGGGGGTCTACCGGTGTGGGGGTCTACCGGTGTGGGGGTCTACCGGTGTGGGGGTCTACCGGTGTGGGGGTCTACCGGTGTGGGGGCCTATCGGTGTGGGGGCCTATCGGTGTGGGGGCCTACCGGTGTGGGGGTCTACCGGTGTGGGGGTCTACCGGTGTGGGGGTCTACCGGTGTGGGGGTCTACCGGTGTGGGGGCCTATCGGTGTGGGGGCCTACCGGTGTGGGGGTCTACCGGTGTGGGGGTCTACCGGTGTGGGGGCCTATCGGTGTGGGGGCCTACCGGTGTGGGGGTCTACCGGTGTGGGGGTCTACCGGTGTGGGGGTCTACCGGTGTGGGGGACTACCGGTGTGGGGGTCTACCGGTGTGGGGCGTACCGGTGTGGGGGTCTACCGGTGTGGGGGACTACCGGTGTGGGGGCCTACCGGTGTGGGGGTCTACCGGTGTGGGGGTCTACCGGTGTGGGGCGTACCGGTGTGGGGGTCTACCGGTGTGGGGGTCTACCGGTGTGGGGGTCTACCGGTGTGGGGGTCTACCGGTGTGGGGTCTACCGGTGTGGGGTCTACCGGTGTGGGGGCCTACCGGTGTGGGGGCCTATCGGTGTGGGGTCTACCGGTGTGGGGGCGTACCGGTGTGGGGCCTACCGGTGTGGGGCGTACCAGTGCGTGTGACCCACCCATCAACCCTGTAGCAGGATCAGCTCTGGGAGTGTCACTAGGGGTCATCAGGATATGGGCTGCGCCAGTAGAGATGTAGCTCTAGATTATGGAGGATATAAAGGTCACTGTGGACCAACCCCAGGACAATCCCTTTAAGATGAAGTCACTGTGGATCAACCCCAGGACAATCCCTTTAAGATGAAGTCACTGTGGACCAACCCCAGGACAATCCCTTTAAGATGAAGTCACTGTGGATCAACCCCAGGACAATCCCTTTAAGATGAAGTCACTGTGGATCAACCCCAGGACAATCCCTTTAAGATGAAGTCACTGTGGACCAACCCCAGGACAATCCCTTTAAGATGAAGTCACTGTGGATCAACCCCAGGACAATCCCTTTAAGATGAAGTCACTGTGGACCAACCCCAAGTCAATCCCTTTAAAATGAAGTCACTGTGGACCAATCGCCCTTGAGACCAACCCCAGGACAATCCCTTAAAAATGAAGTCACCATGGTGACACAACACTGGTCATGTGGGGACAGGACAGACATCTCACTTGTCCCCACTTACCAGTGACATCCATTCTGACCTTTTAACTGGGTTGCCAATCAGTATTAGTGATGCTGCTCTGATGACTTGACTGGTGTGTGGCTGAGTGAATTAGTATTCACAGTCACAATTAAAAGACGACGGAGACGGAATTAGGCAAAGCTTTTCTTCCTTCGTATCAAGGGCCGTTAAACTTCATTCCATGAATGGCTTCGTCTCCGCTGGTTTTTGGTTTTTCCTTTCAATTAAGACCTCGACAACCAGGGATTTCCTTAATAAAGTACAAGGGAGGAGCGAAAACCAGCAGACACTCGACCCTCCGTGTGTAACGGCTGTTGGAAGGAGAGGACCAAGGTGGAGCGTGGTACGTGTCCATATTTATTAAATGAACACTGAAATAACAAAAATAACAAAGAATAACGACCGAAACAGTTCTGGCTGGTGCAGACACACAACAGAAAACAACTAACCACAAAACACAGGTGGGAACAGGCGACCTAAGTATGGTTCTCAATCAAAGACAACGATTGACAGCTGCCTCTGATTGGGAACCATACCAGGCCAAACACATAGAAAAGGACAACATAGAACAAAACATAGAATGCCCACCCCAACTAAGGTTAGGGCGTGACACCGTGGAATGAGTTTGACGTGTGCTTTGCTTGGTGGAATGTGAGGGCCAGACAAGACTGCTGAGGTTGCCTTTGTGGATTGAGGCAGAGAGAGGTAGAACACACACAGACGCACAGACACACAGACACACGCACGCAAACACACAGACACACACACACACGCACGGACGCAAACACACAGACACACACACGCACGGACGCAAACACACACACACAGAGAAGCGATTGATTGTCTGTCTGGCTGACTCTGGCTGGTATGAGCATGCGGACCCCCCACAGAGTGAGACTGGAGGGGATCTCCTCTTTCATGCTGAGCGTACCCTGAATATCCATAATGTCTCATTCCTATTCGTGAGTGAGATTGGGAATACAGGGAAAACACAACAAAAGCCAAACTATATTTACTCAGTCTCAGAATTCATCTCTGTCTGCCTGCTTGCTTCTGATTCAAATCACAGTAACAGACACTGGGTTTCTGAGGTAAAACAGATGGCTCTGCTCACAGTAACAGACACTGGGTTCTGAGGTCAAACAGAAGGCTCTGCTCACAGTAACAGACACTGGGGTTCTGAGGTAAAACAGAAGGCTCTGCTCACAGTAACAGACACTGGGTTTCTGAGGTAAAACAGATGGCTCTGCTCACAGTAACAGACACTGGGTTTCTGAGGTAAAACAGAAGGCTCTGCTCACAGTAACAGACACTGGGTTCTGAGGTCAAACAGAAGGCTCTGCTCACAGTAACAGACACTGGGTTCTGAGGTAAAACAGAAGGCTCTGCTCACAGTAACAGACACTGGGTTCTGAGGTAAAACATTAACAAGTTGGGCAACAAATACACTAAAATCCTCAGACGATGAGTGACATGAAAGACTGCTTCGCATAGAATGTCAGCTTTATCAAGACACTCTGTGTGACAAGGACAGAGAGAGAGAGAGAGAGAGAGAGAGAGAGAGAGAGAGAGAGAGAGAGAGAGAGAGAGAGAGAGAGAGAGAGAGAGAGAGAGAGAGAGAGAGAGAGAGAGAGAGAGAGAGAGAGAGAGACACAGAGAGAGAGAGAGAGAGAGAGAAAGAGACAGAGAGAGAGAGAGAGAGAGAGACAGAGAGAGAGAGAGAGAGAGAGATGATATATTCCAGAAACTGTCATCGTCTCTCTCTGTGATGTCTAGTGTGCTGACAGTGTCTGAAGCCACTCTCTCTCTCACACACACACACACACACACACACACACACACACACACACACACACACACACACACACACACACACACACACACACACACACACACACACACACACACACACACACACACACACACACACACACACACACACACACACACACACACACACACAAAGTCCTCTATTCAATCCGTGTAGCGCAAGTTCAGCATTACAGCGTGATTGGACTGTAAAAAGAAATGTTCCCTGCATTCACGTTAAACGCTGCATATGTCGGCTCAAAGCGGAAATTATTTTGACATCTCTACAGCAGCAATCTGTACCGGTTCAGAAGCTCCAGATTTAACAGAGCCCCCAAAATAATTTGATCTTCACAGTAACAACATCTCTTGTTTATAAAGCCTGTGATCATTGTATCACGTTATTCACCAGGAAAGGAGATGCCATCATACAGAATGATGTCACACAGCGAAGAGACTGTGAGACACGCCTCCTGTCCTGTTCCACATGACCTGCTACCCTCCCTCTATCTCCCTGGACAGAATGACTATCAGTGTGCGTGACTTCGTGTGTGTGTGCGTGACTTCGTGTGTGTGTGCGTGACTTCGTGTGTGTGTGTGTGTGTGTGCGCGTGACTTTGTGTGTGTGTGTGTGTGCGTGACTTCGTGTGTGTGTGTGTGTGTGTGTGTGTGTGTGTGTGTGTGTGTGTGTGTGTGTGTGTGTGTGTGTGTGTGTGTGTGTGTGTGTGTGTGTGTGTGTGTGTGTGTGTGTGTGTGTGTGTGTGTGTGTGTGTGTGTGTGTGTGTGTGTTTCTCAAGAAGACATTAAAGCTGAATCCACATTCTCATGTCCTCTCTTGTAACATGACAGTCTGCAGACTGTCTGTATCTCCTAGTGCTGTTTGGTCCGAAAGCGGTCTTGTGTCTGTGTGTCTCTGTTGAGGAACTACAGCTCAGCAGCAGTGGCTGAATGACTGTTAGGTTGATCTGCCCACAGGCCATTAGGTAGGGTACACCTCAGCCAAATACATGTAAACTCAGTTTTTCACAACCTGACATTTAATCCGAGTACAAATTCCCTGTCTTAGGTCAGTTAGGATCACCACTTTATTTTCAGAATGTAAAATGTCAGAATAATAGTAGAGAGAATGATTTATTTATTTCATCACATTCCCAGTGGGTCAGAAGTTTACATACACTCAGTTAGTATTTGGTAGCACTGTCTGTAAATTGTTTAACTTGGGTCAAACGTTTCGGGTAGCCTTCCACAAGCTTCCCACAATAAGTTGGGTGAATTTTGGCCCATTCCTCCTTACAGAGCTGGTGTAACTGAGTCAGGTTTGTAGGCCTCCTTGCTCACGCATGCTTTTTCAGTTCTGCCCACAAATTTTCTATGGGATTGAGGTCAGGGCTTTGTGATGGCCACTCCAATACCTTGACTTTGTTGTCCTTAAGCCATTTTGCCACAACTTTGGAAGTATGCTTGGGGTCATTGTCCATTTGGAAGACCCATTTGCGACCAAACCTTAACTTCCTGACTGATGTCTTGAGATGTTGCTTCAATATATCCACATAATTTTCCTCCCTCATGATGCCATCTATTTTGTGAAGTGCACCAGTCCCTCCTGCAGCAAAGCACCCCCACAACATGATGCTGCCACCTCCGTGCTTCACGGTTGAGATGGTGTTCT
This sequence comes from Salvelinus alpinus, assembly GCF_045679555.1. NCBI lineage: Eukaryota > Metazoa > Chordata > Actinopteri > Salmoniformes > Salmonidae > Salvelinus > Salvelinus alpinus. Next base: position 5,215,491 of record NC_092104.1, on the reverse strand, counting down.
TCGGCTTGCAAGCTTCCCCTTTTTCCTCCAAACATAACGATGGTCATTATGGCCAAATAGTTATATTTTTGTTTCATCAGACCAGAGGACATTTCTCCAAAAACTATAATCTTTGTCTCCCATGTGCAGTTGCAAACCGTAGTCTGGCTTTTTTTATGGCGGGTTTGGAGCAGTGGTTTCTTCCTTGCTGAGTGGCCTTTCAGGTTATGTTGATATAGGACTCATTTTAGTATGGATATCAAATACTTTTGTACCTATTTCCTCCAGCATCTTCACAAGGTCCTTTGCTGTTGTTCTGGGATTGATTTGCACTTTTTGCACCAAAGTACGTTCATCTCTTGGAGACAGAACGCGTCTCCTTCCTGAGCGGTATGACGGCTGCGTGGTCCCATGGTGTTTATACCTCGTACTATTGTTTGTATAGATGAATGTGGTACCTTTAGGCGTTTGGAAATTGCTCCCAAGGATGAACCAGACTTGTGGAGGTCTACAATTGTTTTCTGAGGGCTTGGCTGATTTCTTTAGATTTTCCCATGATGTCAAGCAAAGAGGCACTGAGTTTGAAGGTAGGCCTTGAAATACATCCACAGGTACACCTCCAATTGACTCAAATTATGTGAATTAGGATATCAGAAGCTTCTAAAGACATGACATAATTTTCTGGAATTTTCCAAGCTGTTTAAAGGCACAGTCAAATTAGTGTATGTAAACTTCTGACCCACTGGAATTCTGATACAGTGAATTATAAGTGAAATAATCTGTTTGTAAACAATTGTTGGAAAAATTACTTGTGTCATGCACAAAGTAGACGTCCTAACCGAATTGCCAAAAGTATTGTTTGTTAAGAAGTAATTTGTGGAGTGGTTGAAAAACGAGAAAAACGGAAACTTAGTTTCCAACCTAAGTGTATGTAAACTTCCGACTTCAACTGTATGTAGAAAAGCTTGGATAATGGGTCATTAGACAGACAGACAGACAGACAGACAGACAGACAGACAGACAGACAGACAGACAGACAGACAGACAGACAGACAGACAGACAGACAGACAGACAGACAGACAGGCAGACCGAGACAGACAGACAGAGAGAGACACAGACAGACAGACAGACAGACAGACAGACAGACAGACAGACAGACAGACAGACAGGAAAGTGAGAGATAGGAGGCAGAATATGATTAAAATAAAATGTGGAGTGTGTGTGTGTAGAGAAACCCTCTCTGTTGAGCTGGTTACCTATCAGTGACACCTGGTTCTTCTTGCTCTATTTATTTCCTGCTCTGCACACACACACACACACACACACACACACACACACACACACACACACACACACACACACACACACACACACACACACACACACACACACACACACACACACACACACACACACACACACACACACACACACACACACACACACACACACACTTTGTTCCTGATTATTAATGAGACACAAAGATGAAGAGTGACGTGCCACTCTATAAACAGGAAGAGTCTCAGTGACAGCAGGCTAATCTGTACAGACAGGCAGAGTCTCATAGTGACAGCAGGCTGATCTGTACAGACAGGCAGAGTCTCATAGTGACAGCAGGCTGATCTGTACAGACAGGCAGAGTCTCATAGTGACAGCAGGCTGATCTGTACAAACAGGCAGAGTCTCATAGTGACAGCAGGCTGATCTGTACAGACAGGCAGAGTCTCATAGGGACAGCAGGCTGATCTGTACAGACAGGCAGTCTCATATTGACAGCAGGCTGATCTGTACAGACAGGCAGAGTCTCATAGTGACAGCAGGCTGATCTGTACAGACAGGCAGAGTCTCATAGTGACAGCAGGCTGATCTGTACAGACAGGCAGAGTCTCATAGTGACAGCAGGCTGATCTGTACAGACAGGCAGAGTCTCACAGTGAACAATACTGTTTGTGGAGAGATTAGGTTGGGAAAACAAAACCACTCAGATTTCCATATCGTCAGGATCCGTCTCTTGATTTTGCTCACAAACAGAAAGACAGACAGACGGACGGACGAACAGACAGCGTTCTCTTACCATTTGAGCTCGCAGTATGAAGTAAATAATTGTTAAATTAACTGCTATTCAAACACCTACGGCTAAGCTGTTATTATCCTTCTGGTTCCCGAGCCATCACAGTAAAAACCTCCTCCTCTGGTAAGGGCCAGGGCCAATTAGCCACTATAATGATTACAAAGGAACCGATCACTTCTCCTGAACACTTTCCATTCAACACCAGACCTTGGACCAGACCTTGGAGCAGACATTGGACCAGACCTTGGACCAGACCTTGGACCAGACCTTGGACCAGACCTTGGACCAGACCTTGGACCAGACCTTGGACCAGACCTTGGACCAGACCTTGGACCAGACCTTGGACCAGACCTTGGACCAGACCTTGGAGCAGACCTTGGAGCAGACATTGGAGCAGACCTTGGAGCAGACATTGGACCAGACCTTGGACCAGACCTTGGAGCAGACCTTGGAGCAGACCTTGGAGCAGACATTGGACCAGACCTTGGACCAGACCTTGGACCAGACCTTGGAGCAGACCTTGGAGCAGACCTTGGAGCAGACCTTGGAGCAGACATTGGACCAGACCTTGGACCAGACCTTGGACCAGACCTCGGACCAGACCTTGGACCAGACCTCGGACCAGACCTTGGACCAGACCTTGGACCAGACCTTGGACCAGACCTTGGACGTGTCTCAAGTGGCATCCTATTCCCTACATAGTGCTCTATATTTGACCAGGGCTCATAGGCGCTCCGGTCTAAAGTAGTGCACCCTGTAGGGAATAGGGTGGCGTTTGAGACGCACCCCGTCTCTATAGCGATGGCAGCACTGTAGAGAAATGTTTCAGGAAATGTAGCTACGCGGATGCTGAAAACACTCATATTAGTTTTCTCAGAAGCATTTTGCCCGTTCTACCACCACGATCCCATTTCTATTGTTCTTTAAAGCTGGATATTCTTAACGGTGAAACTGCCGTGTCCGTTTGAAATATTACAAGAACAACAAAAAGTTACTGCACAAAACAAACACTGTTTTTTCCCCCCTCTGACATTATTGCTCGTGTAACAGCAGCATACCAGTGGCTTCTGAAAGTATTCAGACCCCTTCACGTTTTCCACATTTTGAAACGTTACAACCTTATTCTAAAAGGGATTAAACATGTCTTCTCATCAATTTACACACACAATACTTCATAATGACAAAGCAAAAACAGGTTTTAGAATTTTTTTGTAAATGTATTAAAAATAAGAAACATAAATACCTTATTTGCATGAGTATTCAGACCCTTTGTTATGAGACTCTAAATTTATTTCAGGTGCATCCTGTTTCCATTAACTTTTGACAAGGCACACCTGTTAATTGAAATGCATTCCAGGTGACTACCTCATGAAGCTGGTTGAGAGAATGCCAAGAATGTGCAAAGCTGTCATCAAGGCAAAGGGTGGCTACTTTGAAGAATCTCAAATATAAATATATTTAGATTTGTTTAACACTTGTTTGGTTACTACATGATTCCATATGTGTTATTTCATAGTTGTGATGTCTTCACTATTATTGTACAATGTAAAAAAATAAATAAAATGAGTCGGTGTGTCCAAACTTTTGACTGGTACTGCATATATATATATATATTTGTTTTGTATTGACCCAGTTCTGGATCCGAACCGCGGTCCGCCAGGTGAGTATGTGGGCTCTACAACATCCGTAGAGTACGACCCTACCTCACACAGGAAGCGGCACAGGTCCTAATCCAAGCACTTGTCATCTCCCATCTGGACTACTGCAACTCGCTGTTGGCTGTTGGCTTGTGCCATCAAACCCCTGCAATTTATCCAGAAAGCTGCAGCCCGCCTGTTGTTCAACCTTCCTAAGTTCTCTCATGTCACCCCGCTCCTCCGCACACTCCACTGGCTTCCAGTCGAAGCTCGCATCCATGACAAGACCACGGAGCAGCAAGAGGATCTGCCCCTCCCTACCTTCAGGCTACACTCCAACCCTACAGTCCAACCCTACACTCCAACCCTACACTCCAACCCTACACTCCAACCCTACACTCCAACCCTACACTCTAAACCCTACACTCTAAACCCTACACTCCAACCCTACACTCCAACCCCTACACTCCAACCCCTACACTCCAACCCCTACACTCCAACCCCTACACTCCAACCCCTACACTCCAAACCCTACACTCCAAACCCTACACTCCAAACCCTACACTCCAACCCCTTCACTCCAACCCTACACTCCAACCCCTACACTCCAACCCCTTCACTCCAACCCCTACACTCCAACCCCTACACTCCAAACCCTACACTCCCGACCTTACACTCCAACCCCTGCACTCCAACCCCTACACTCCAAACCTACACTCCAAACCTACACTCCAACCCCTACACTCCAAACCCTACACTCCAACCCCTACACTCCAACCCCTACACTCTAAACCCTACACTCTAAACCCTACACTCCAACCCTACACTCCAACCCCTACACTCCAACCCCTACACTCCAACCCCTACACTCCAACCCCTACACTCCAACCCCTACACTCCAAACCCTACACTCCAAACCCTACACTCCAACCCTACACTCCAACCCCTTCACTCCAACCCTACACTCCAACCCCTACACTCCAACCCCTTCACTCCAACCCCTACACTCCAACCCCTACACTCCAACCCCTACACTCCAAACCCTACACTCCCGACCTTACACTCCAACCCCTGCACTCCAACCCCTACACTCCAAACCTACACTCCAACCCCTACACTCCAAACCCTACACTCCAAACCCTACACTCCAACCCTACACTCCAGCCCCTACACTCCAACCACTACACTCCAACCCTACACTCCAACCCTACACTCCAACCCTACACTCCAACCCCTGCACTCCAACCCCTACACTCCAAACCTCCACCTCAACCCTACACTCCAACCCTACACTCCAAGCCCTACACTCTAAACCCTACACTCCAAACCCTACACTCCCGACCCTACACTCTAAACCCTACACTCCAAACCCTACACTCCAAACCCTACACTCCCGACCCTACACTCCAAACCCTACACTCCAAACCCTACACTCCAACCCCACACTCCAACCCCTACACTCCAAACCCTACACTCCAACCCCTACACTCCAAACCCTACACTCCAACCAGAGTACTCCGTTCTGCCACCTCTCCCTTTGATCCCCCCTCCCTACTAGCACCGACTTTGCTGGTAGCTACTTTATTGAGGAAAAATGTACTTACTATGACAGACATCCTGAGTGGCGCCGCGGTCTAAGGCACAGCATCGCAGGGTTGGAGGCGTCACTACAGACCCGGGTTTGATCCCGGGCTGTACCACAACCAGCCGTGATCGGGAGTCCCATAGGGCAGAGCACAATTGGCCCGGGTTAGGGGAGGGTTTGACCGGGGTAGGCCGTCATTGTAAATAAACATTTATTCTTAACTGACTTATAAATAAAAAAAAGTAAAAAAATAAATATAAAAAGTAAAAAAATAAATACAAATATGTGGTTGTCCCATCTAGTTATGTCAGTTAGCTGCACTAACTGTAAGCCGCTCTGAATAAGAGCGTCTGCTAAATGACTCGTATTTAAAATGGTTATTTTGACCTCCCCACAGTTATAAACAGGAAGAGGAAGTGTAAACTCTAACATATCCTATTAACTAGAAAGGTAACTCCAAACACAACTGTTTAACCGGATAAGAGTCTAAGCCCTGTCTAACCTGGGGTAAGGGGTGGGGTACTACTACGCTATATGGAATTGTCATATGGGGTAGGGTACTACTAAGCTATATGGAATTGTCATATGGGGTAGGGTACTACTAAGCTATATGGAATTGTCATATGGGGTAGGGTACTACTAAGCTATATGGAATTGTCATATGGGGTAGGGTACTACTAAGCTATATGGAATTGTCATATGGGGTAGGGTACTACTAAGCTATATGGAATTGTCATATGGGGTAGGGTACTACTAAGCTATATGGAATTGTCATATGGGGTAGGGTACTACTAAGCTATATGGAATTGTCATATGGGGTAGGGTACTACTAAGCTATATGGAATTGTCATATGGGGTAGGGTACTACTAAGCTATATGGAATTGTCATATGGGGTAGGGTACTCCTAAGCTATATGGAATTGTCATATGGGGTAGGGTACTACTAAGCTATATGGAATTGTCATATCAAGGATCATTTTGCTATTTGATTTTGAATTTTAAGACCCCTTGAAGTATTCCCCCCAAAATATTAAAAAAAATATTTGATGAAAAATTATTTTTGGCCGTACTGCTATTCGCCCATACAAACACATTGAATAACAGATTCACTACATGGAACAACAGATAGTCCCCTAATATATCAAAAGGAAGTTTGTTCTGAAGTGTCTGTCCTACAGTATATCTGAGAGGTATAAGAAAGATCAGAAAACATTTTATTTATTTTTTATTTATTTTTTACATGTATTTCATACCATATTTTTGTCACTAAACAGCCTCCATACACTTCCATTAAGTTTTTCAACTGGTACAGGGGGACATTCTGACGAGTCTTGTGAGGCCTGTGGATGACCTAGAGCCAAACAACCGACATGTACGTGTTCCTGGGAGTCTCGCCTTTCCACAGAGGGGTATCATATTGGTGTGTAGCCCAAACTTTGCGGATGCTACAGATAGAAGTTGGTAGATCGGCTGTACTGACATCAGACGCTTGTGACGCTTGTGGGAGTCGTATACCAAGACGGAGAACACCATCGTGTTTGTGAGCGTCTCATCTTTCCATAGAGGGGTCATAATAGTTTGTAGGCCAAACCAGTCGTACGCTACAGACGATTTTGTGAGAAGATACATTTTCAGGATGTCTCAAGGTCTGACAAACACCGCTCTAGCTCTGTCATCTTTCAGCACCGATTGGGAAGTGTGACATCGGCGGATGCGGTGAGACACATTGAGACACATTCAGTGCAAAAAAAACAGATCTCTACCTTATTAAACGGACATATTTTTATGGGGATTAATTTTTTTTTTTTGATTTCCACGCAACGTCGACCTTAAGAGGATTTATTAAAGAAAGGTTAGCCATTTGTTGGCAAAAATGTATGTCCAAATCAAGAAAGCTTATCAGTAGCCCTTATCAGTAGCCCTTACCAGTAGCCCTTACCAGTAGCCCTTACCAGTAACCAGCAGCACTTGTCATGACTGGTACTCGTGGGTGCTTTTTCAAAGCAGATACTCCCACTCTCTAATGTGTGTAATTATCTCTAATGTGTGTAATTATCTCTAATGTGTGTAATTATCTCTAATGAGTGTAATTATCTCTAATGAGTGTAATTATCTCTAATGAGTGTTAGTATTGATGATCCCTAATGAGTGTGCTTATCTCTAATGAGTGTAATTATCTCTAATGGGTGTAATTATATCTAACGAGTGTCATTATCTCAAATTAGTGTAATTATCTATAATGGGTGTAATTATCTATAATGTGTGTAATTATCTCGTATGACTGTAATTATCTCCAATGTGTGTAATTATCTCTAATGGGTGTAATTATCTCTAATGAGTGTAATTATCTATAATGGGTGTAATTACCTCTAATGAGTGTCATTATCTTAAATGGGTGTAATTATCTCTAATTCGTGTGATTACCTCTAATGAGTGTCATTATCTCTAATTAGTGTAATTATCTCTAATGAGTGTAATTTGCTCTATATTTGCAGTTGAGCAATAAACTTGACGTCGTTAGAAACAATATATTTTTTCGTAGGTAATTCAAAATTAGTTCATTCTGTTTTTACGAACAACATTCATAAAATATTTAAATGACTAAATTCAAACTCTGCGGAACCCGAGGAGGGCTGCGGACCCCAGTTTGAATATCTCTGCTCTGAACTGATCAGCGTGTTTGTTTGTTTGTATTTGTTCTGTGGAAGCCAGCATGCTAGTTGCTAATTGTGCTAGCGATACACCTCCTTGTTCTGTGGCTGAGAAGCCAGGGTTCTAGTTGCTAATTGTGCTAGCGATACACCTCCTTGTTCTGTGGCTGAGAAGCCAGCATGCTAGTTGCTAATTGTGCTAGCGATACACCTTGTTCTGTGACTGAGAAACCAGCATGCTAGTTGCTAATTGTGCTAGCGATACACCTTGTTCTGTGGCTGAGAAGCCAGCATGCTAGTTGCTAATTGTGCTAGCGATACACCTTGTTCTGTGGCTGAGAAGCCAGCATGCTAGTTGCTAATTGTGCTAGCGATACACCTTGTTCTGTGGCTGAGAAGCCAGCATGCTAGTTGCTAATTGTGCTAGCGATACACCTTGTTCTGTGGCTGAGAAGCCAGCGTGCTAGTTGCTAATAGTGCTAGCGATACACCTCCTTGTTCTGTGGCTGAGAAGCCAGCATGCTAGTTGCTAATAGTGCTAGCGATACACCTCCTTGTTCTGTGGCTGAGAAGCCAGCGTGCTAGTTGCTAATAGTGCTAGCGATACACCTCCTTGTTCTGTGGCTGAGAAGCCAGCTTGCTAGTTGCTAATTGTGCTAGCGATACACCTCCTTTTGAGTTCTGAATTCCTGACATGCTCGTCTGTCTGTCTTTTCAAATCGCTCCACATGAAACCTGTCTAATACAGATTTCATAGGGATTAATTTGTACCTTTTTCATTTTTTTGCCTTCTATAAAACCCAATTCATGGCACTCGGGACTGGCTAGGTGTTTCAGAGAGACTGCAGTGGTTTCAACACGAACACACACACACACACACACACACACACACACACACACACACACACACACACACACACACACACACACACACACACACACACACACACACACACACACACACACACACACACACACACACACACACACACACACTGCAGCGGTTTAAATATTTCATGGTTTGTGATTGTGAATTCTATGGATGTGTCAATGTTTCACCCAAAGGAAGAGTGTCTGCAAATAGGACTTGTTTTTCAAATGCCAGAGAATATTTTCAGCAATGTCACGATTGTGTGTGCGTGGCTTTGTCTGTGTGTGTGTGGGTTTGTCTGTGTGTGTGTGTGTGTGTGTGTGTGTGTGTGTGTGTGTGTGTGTGTGTGTGTGTGTGTGTGTGTGTGTGTGTGTGTGTGTGTTTTCATCAACGGTAACGCCTTCTGATCAAGAAGTCCTTAGACACACCTCGTTGAATTTGATGAGAAATAGTAAAGCAGGTGCTGCAGTGTAGTGTACTAAAACAAAATGTCTCTCTCACACACACACACACACACACACACACACACACACACACACACACACACACACACACACACACACACACACACACACACACACACACACACACACACACACACACACACACACACACACACACACACACAGTATATGCAGTAAAGAACACTTGTTATAGCTGTTAGGACTCGGGCATCCTGAGAGAGATATTAAGTAACAGACTACACTAGTGAGGGAGGGAGAGAGAGATAGAGAGAGAGAGGAGAGATAGAGATGAAGAGAGAGGGAGGTAGGGAGAGAGAGAAGAGAAAGAATGAAAGAGAACTAGATAGAGGGAGGGAGAGAGAGAGAGAGAGAGAGAGAAAGAGAGAAGAGAGAGGGGGCTAGAAAGAGAGAGAGAGGGGAGAGAGAAGAGAGAGAGGGAGAGGGGGAGAGAGAGAGAGAGGAGAGATCGAGATGAAGAGAGATGGAGGTAGGGAGAGAGAGAAGAGAAAGAATGAAAGACAGAAAGATAACTAGATAGAGGGAGGGAGAGAGAGAGGAGAGAAAGAGAGAAGAGAGAGAGTGGGGAGAGGGGAAGAGAAAGAGAGAATGAAAGAGAGAGAAAGAAGGAGACTGGATCCTGGTCACTACATGTCATACTACAGCACTACCATTGGTCCTGGTCATTACATCACTACTATGGGTCCTGGTCACTACATGTCATACTACACCACTACTATGGGTCCTGGTCACTACAGCACTACTATGGGTCCTGGTCACTACACCACTACTATGGGTCCTGGTCACTACAGCACTACTATGGGTCCTGGTCACTACAGCACTACTATGGGTCCTGGTCACTACAGCACTACTATGGGTCCTGGTCACTACAGCATTACTATGGGCCCTGGTCACTACAGCACTACTATGGGTCCTGGTCACTACAGCACTACTATGGGTCCTGGTCACTACATGTCATACTACACCACTACTATGGGTCCTGGTCACTACAGCACTACTATGGGTCCTGGTCACTACAGCACTACTATGGGTCCTGGTCACTACACCACTACTATGGGTCCTGGTCACTACAGCACTACTATGGGTCCTGGTCACTACAGCACTACTATGGGTCCTGGTCATTACAGCACTACTATGGGTCCTGGTCACTACAGCATTACTATGGGTCCTGGTCACTACATGTCATACTACAGCACTACTATGGGTCCTGGTCACTACAGCACTACTATGGGTCCTGGTCACTACAGCACTACTATGGGTCCTGGTCATTACAGCACTACTATGGGTCCTGGTCACTACACCACTACTATGGGTCCTGGTCACTACAGCACCACTATGGGTCCTGGTCACTACAGCACTACTATGGGTCCTGGTCACTACAGCACTACTATGGGTCCTGGTCACTACAGCACTACTATGGGTCCTGGTCACTACACCACTACTATGGGTCCTGGTCACTACAGCACTACTATGGGTCCTGGTCACTACAGCACTACTATGGGTCCTGGTCACTACAGCACTACTATGGGTCCTGGTCACTACACCACTACTATGGGTCCTGGTCACTACAGCACTACTATGGGTCCTGGTCACTACAGCACTACTATGGGTCCTGGTCACTACAGCACTACTATGGGTCCTGGTCACTACAGCACTACTATGGGTCCTGGTCACTACAGCATTACTATGGGTCCTGGTCACTACATGTCATACTACACCACTACTATGGGTCCTGGTCACTACAGCACTACTATGGGTCCTGGTCACTACACCACTACTATGGGTCCTGGTCATTACACCACTACTATGGGTCCTGGTCACTACAGCACTACTATGGGTCCTGGTCACTACAGCACTACTATGGGTCCTGGTCATTACAGCACTACTATGGGTCCTGGTCACTACAGCACTACTATGGGTCCTGGTCACTACAGCACTACTATGGGCCCTGGTCACTACAGCACTACTATGGGTCCTGGTCACTACACCACTACTATGGGTCCTGGTCATTACAGCATTACTATGGGTCCTGGTCACTACATGTCATACTACAGCACTACTATGGGTCCTGGTCATTACACCACTACTATGGGTCCTGGTCACTACAGCACTACTATGGGTCCTGGTCATTACAGCATTACTATGGGTCCTGGTCACTACAGCACTACTATGGGTCCTGGTCACTACAGCACTACTATGGGTCCTGGTCACTACAGCACTACTATGGGTCCTGGTCACTACATGTCATACTACAGCACTACTATGGGTCCTGGTCATTACACCACTACTATGGGTCCTGGTCACTACACCACTACTATGGGTCCTGGTCACTACAGCACTACTATGGGTCCTGGTCACTACACCACTACTATGGGTCCTGGTCACTACACCACTACTATGGGTCCTGGTCATTACAGCATTACTATGGGTCCTGGTCACTACATGTCATACTACAGCACTACTATGGGTCCTGGTCATTACACCACTACTATGGGTCCTGGTCACTACACCACTACTATGGGTCCTGGTCATTACAGCATTACTATGGGTCCTGGTCACTACATGTCATACTACAGCACTACTATGGGTCCTGGTCATTACACCACTACTATGGGTCCTGGTCACTACAGCACTACTATGGGTCCTGGTCATTACACCACTACTATGGGTCCTGGTCACTACAGCATTACTATGGGTCCTGGTCACTACACCACTACTATGGGTCCTGGTCATTACAGCACTACTATGGGTCCTGGTCACTACAGCACTACTATGGGTCCTGGTCATTACACCACTACTATGGGTCCTGGTCACTACAGCACTACTATGGGTCCTGGTCACTACAGCACTACTATGGGTCCTGGTCACTACAGCATTACTATGGGTCCTGGTCACTACAGCATTACTATGGGTCCTGGTCACTACACCACTACTATGGGTCCTGGTCATTACAGCACTACTATGGGTCCTGGTCACTACAGCACTACTATGGGTCCTGGTCACTACAGCACTACTATGGGTCCTGGTCACTACAGCACTACTATGGGTCCTGGTCACTACAGCACTACTATGGGTCCTGGTCACTACAGCACTACTATGGGTCCTGGTCACTACAGCACTACTATGGGTCCTGGTCATTACAGCACTACTATGGGTCCTGGTCACTACAGCACTACTATGGGTCCTGGTCATTACAGCATTACAGGTCATTACATGTCATGCTGAGCACTCGGCCCACCAACCTGTGGAGCTGAAAATGAGAACGCTGTGGGTGTTTGCCATCTTTGCACAGGTGCAGTGAGTGTGTCTGTGCGTGCGTACAAGTGAGAGTGCGTATGTCTGTGTGTGTGTGTGTGTGACACACTGACCCAAATATACACACACTTGCAATTCTCACCAAGACAACGCTAGTACCCGCTGGCACACACACACACACACACACACACACACACACACACACACACACACACACACACACACACACACACACACACACACACACACACACACACACACACACACACACACACACACACACACACACACACACACACACACACACACACACACACACATCAAAGAATATATTATAATACACACTCTCCAGACTACTGCCTTTAAGTCAACCATCTCACCAGGTAGTGAAACAGCCTGACATTACATACAAGTTGGTTCAACAACATGTAATCACCCTGCAGCTACACGGTGGTAGAAGACTGAAAATACAAACAGAAAGAGAATATTGGCTTTCGACTTTCTTCTGTGTGTTCACTACAGTACAGCACTAAATAAATATAGTAAATATACTGGTTAGACTCCACATCAGACACTACAGTCAATATACTGGTTAGACTCCACATCAGAAACTACAGTAAATATACTGGTTAGACTCCTCATCAGAAACTACAGTCAATATACTGGTTAGACTCCACATCAGAAACTACAGTAAATATACTGATTAGACTCCACATCAGAAACTACAGTAAATATACTGGTTAGACTCCACATCAGAAACTACAGTAAATATACTGGTTAGACTCCACATCAGAAACTACAGTAAAAATACTGGTTAGACTCCACATCAGACACTACAGTAAAAATACTGGTTAGACTCCACATCAGAAACTACAGTAAAAATACTGGTTAGACTCCACATCAGACACTACAGTAAATATACTGGTTAGACTCCACATCAGAAACTACAGTAAATATACTGGTTAGACTCCACATCAGAAACTACAGTAAATATACTGGTTAGACTCCACATCAGAAACTACAGTACAGCACTGTACAGTAAATATACTGGTTAGACTCCACATCAGAAACTACAGTAAATATACTGGTTAGACTCCACATCAGAAACTACAGTAAATATACTGGTTAGACTCCACATCAGAAACTACAGTACAGCACTGTACAGTAAATATACTGGTTAGACTCCACATCAGAAACTACAGTAAATATACTGGTTAGACTCCACATCAGAAACTACAGTAAATATACTGGTTAGACTCCACATCAGAAACTACAGTAAATATACTGGTTAGACACCACATCAGAAACTACAGTAAATATACTGGTTAGACTCCACATCAGAAACTACAGTAAATATACTGGTTAGACTCCACATCAGAAACTACAGTAAATATACTGGTTAGACTCCACATCAGAAACTACAGTAAATATACTGGTTAGACTCCACATTAGAAACTACAGTAAATATACTGGTTAGACTCCACATCAGAAACTACAGTAAATATACTGGTTAGACTCCACATCAGAAACTACAGTAAATATACTGGTTAGACTCCACATCAGAAACTACAGTAAATATACTGGTTAGACTCCACATCAGAAACTACAGTAAATATACTGGTTAGACTCCACATCAGAAACTACAGTAAATATACTGGTTAGACTCCACATCAGAAACTACAGTAAATATACTGGTTAGACTCCACATTAGAAACTACAGTAAATATACTGGTTAGACTCATTTACATTACATTACATTTAAGTCATTTAGCAGACGCTCTTATCCAGAGCGACATCAGAAACTACAGTAAATATACTGGTTAGACTCCACATCAGAAACTACAGTAAATATACTGGTTAGACTCCACATCAGACACTACAGTAAATATACTGGTTAGACTCCACATCAGACACTACAGTACAGCATTGTACAGTAAATACTGTAAGTTACTGTAAGTAACTGGTCCTGGTCCATATTAGTACACTATAAAGGGAATAGGGTGCCATTTGGGACGCAGACTACGAGCCACTCTGAAAGAATCACTACAGACAGCGACTGTCAAACTAAAGACAGCATAGCGACTGTCAAACTAAAGACAGCATAGCAACTGTCAATCACAATCATGAACAAAGCATCAGCTCCTGTTGCCATAGCGAAATCAGGTGATGTATGTCTGCCGCACAGTATACCTTAAGCTCGCCGGTAGAAATCCTCTCTCTGCTTACACAAAGACATGCTAGAAAGCAACCCGTTAAGGGCACTACTTCTTGATCTTACCTGGAACATCCCTGGTGAAGTGCCCTTGTCTGGAAGAGTACATCCCAGCAGCTCAGCCAGAAACTTTGCCATGTAAGAGCTGAGAGAGGAGGGTGGTTGTCCCTGGTCCAGCGCAGGAGAACAACACACACACACACAGGAGCCACACACACACACACACTGCCAGGTAAGTCCAACTGTATGTCATCCACAGTAGTGATTCCCTCTGATAACTTCTTCCTGGAGAATATCCTCCTATATCCTCATCCTCCCTTTCAGAATCTCTGTATTCCTACTCTTCCTGTACAAGCCCTCTGGAAAGCAGACGGAGACAGGTTGATGGTGTGTGTGTGTGTGTGTGTGTGTGTGTGTGTGTGTGTGTGTGTGTGTGTGTGTGTGTGTGTGTGTGTGTGTGTGTGTGTGTGTATATATTTGTGCCAGCTGGAACGCAGGCGGTCGCTGGGTTCAGAGCGGCGGCCGTATAGATGTGAGCCCTGCGTTAGCTCTGCCACCACCTCCCAGTCTCTTTACTACTGAATGAATGGTACTCGACTGCCATAGTACAGAGCAGAGCAGAGAGGGTCGGGGCCAACCAGGGGGGGCCGCACTGCCAAACCGGTGTAGGCACTTTTCAACGACCAAACCCCCCTTTGTAGGCACTTAACAACGCAGCACGTAAAATGTAATTTTCGAAGATGTTTTTATCCAAAGCGACATACGGGTTGTTTGACACTGTATTGATTAACTCAAATGATTCTATTGATTACCTAACATGATTCAATTGATTAACTAACATGACTTTTAATTTTTCTACAGTATATTTAGGGGAAGACGGTGCAATTCACTAGCCTGACGACTCACACTATATTCTCCCGCTGCTCTGTCGTTTCGCTACGTACTTTAGTCTGAGACTGCCGTCGTTGAAGTCGTTTGTGGTGACGAGGGGCGTCGAAACAAAACAAAGTCATCAGCGATTGGATCCTCTCTAACTAAATCAGAGGATCAAAGCCAATGACTGGCATAGCCAGGTAACCAAGCAAGCAATTCAGCCTTCATCCCCATGACCTCTAAAGCATCTATTTTAACAAACCTAACACAATGGTACATCTAAGGGATCTATTTTAACAAACCTAACACAATGGTAAACAAACACAATTTGGCTAGGGGCACAGTCGTCTAGGGGACGCAGTCGTCTAGGGGCACAGTCGTCTAGGCGACGCAGTCGTCTAGGGGGCACAGTCGTCTAGGGGACACGGTCGTCTAGGGGGCACAGTCGTCTAGGGGACGCAGCCGTCTAGGGGGCACAGTCGTCTAGGGGACGCAGTCGTCTAGGGGACGCAGCCGTCTAGGGGCACAGTTGTCTAGGGGACGCAGCCGTCTAGGGGGCGCAGTCGTCTAGGGGACGCAGTCGTCTAGGGGCACAGTTGTCTAGGGGACGCAGCCGTCTAGGGGACGCAGTCGTCTAGGGGCACAGTCGTCTAGGGGGCACAGTCGTCTAGGGGACGCAGTCGTCTAGGGGCACAGTTGTCTAGGGGACGCAGCCGTCTAGGGGACGCAGTCGTCTAGGGGCGCAGTCGTCTAGGGACACAGTCGTCTAGGGGCACAGTCGTCTAGGGGGCGCAGTCGTCTAGGGGCACAGTCGTCTAGGGGACGCAGTCGTCTAGGGGCACAGTTGTCTAGGGGACGCAGTCGTCTAGGGGGCGCAGTCGTCTAGGGGGCACAGTCGTCTAGGGGGCACAGTCGTCTAGGGGGCGCAGTCGTCTAGGGGCACAGTCGTCTAGGGGCACAGTCGTCTAGGGGCACAGTCGTCTAGGGGCACAGTCGTCTAGGGGCACAGTCGTCTAGGGGCACAGCCGTCTAGGGGCACAGTCGTCTAGGGGCACAGTCGTCTAGGGGACACAGTCGTCTAGGGGCACAGTCGTCTAGGGGCACAGTCGTCTAGGGGCACAGTCGTCTAGGGGCACAGCCGTCTAGGGGCACAGTCGTCTAGGGGCACAGTCGTCTAGGGGGCACAGTCGTCTAGGGGCACAGTCGTCTAGGGGACGCAGTCGTCCAGGGGCACAGTCATCTAGGGGGAACAGTCGTCCAGGGGCACAGTCGTCTAGGGGGAACAGTCGTCCAGGGGCACAGTCGTCTAGGGGCACAGTCGTCCAGGGGCACAGTCGTCCAGGGGCACAGTCGTCTAGGGGCACAGTCGTCTAGGGGAACAGTCGTCTAGGGGAACAGTCGTCTAGGGGCAAAGCCGTCTAGGGGCACAGTCGTCTAGGGGAACAGTCGTCTAGGGGCACAGCCGTCTAGGGGCACAGTCGTCTAGGGGGCACAGTCGTCTAGGGGCACAGTCGTCTAGGGGCACAGTCGTCTAGGGGCACAGTCGTCTAGGGGGCACAGTCGTCTAGGGGCACAGTCGTCTAGGGGCACAGTCGTCTAGGGGGCACAGCCGTCTAGGGGCACAGTCGTCTAGGGGGCACAGTCGTCTAGGGACACAGTCGTCTAGGGGCACAGTCGTCTAGGGGCACAGTCGTCTAGGGGGCACAGTCGTCTAGGGGGCACAGTCGTCTAGGGGCACAGTCGTCCAGGGGCACAGTCGTCTAGGGGAACAGTCGTCTAGGGGAACAGTCGTCTAGGGGCACAGCCGTCTAGGGGCACAGTCGTCTAGGGGAACAGTCGTCTAGGGGCACAGCCGTCTAGGGGCACAGTCGTCTAGGGGGCACAGTCGTCTAGGGGCACAGTCGTCTAGGGGCACAGTCGTCTAGGGGCACAGTCGTCTAGGGGCACAGTCGTCTAGGGGGCACAGTCGTCTAGGGGCACAGTCGTCTAGGGGCACAGTCGTCTAGGGGCACAGTCGTCTAGGGGCACAGTCGTCTAGGGGCACAGTCGTCTAGGGACACAGTCGTCTAGGGGGCACAGTCGTCTAGGGGCACAGTCGTCTAGGGGCACAGTCGTCTAGGGACACAGTCGTCTAGGGGCACAGTCGTCTAGGGGCACAGTCGTCTAGGGGCACAGTCGTCTAGGGGCACAGTCGTCTAGGGGCACAGTCGTCTAGGGGCACAGTCGTCTAGGGGCACAGTCGTCTAGGGGCACAGTCGTCTAGGGGCACAGTCGTCTAGGGGACACAGTCGGGATTGATACTAACCCACTGGTCACACGCTGGTTGAATCAACGTTGTTTCAACGTCATTTCAATGAAATTACGTTGAGTTAATGTGGAATAGACGTTGAATTGACGTCTGTGCCCACTGGGTACAGTTTATTAGATAGCATAGGCTACAGTAATCAGTGATAGCAACAGTAAAAGAAGAAAATTAAAAAATCATCCATTGAGTGCTTGACAGTCAACATTGTTATAACTGGCTTAAACGAGTAAAGGCCTTTACGTATATCACTTCTCCTCAATAATAAATACTAGGCTCCAGTGAATTGTATTGTATTGTATGTGTGAGGCACGTTCTCAATAAGACAGATATAACCTATAGCTACCATTGATATGGTGCTGTAGGACTGAAAACATTTCAATACGTTTGGAGGAGGGCGTCTTCGGTAACCGGATGAGTCGTTCTTGGGAAACGGAGATGGAGTCAAGCTGGACGGAGTAACGCACTGCAGGTAGGCCTTGGGGATTTGTGAATAATGCAAAAAAGACACGTCGGCAAAAGCCTCACGAGCATCTAGAAACGTTTTTATGGATAGGCTACTTGGCTAATTCATGTCCAGGAAAAGACAGACAGCAGACACATTGCTGTTGAACCAGCAACCAGTGATGCACTGGGCCGTCCGCATCACCCTCCAGGGTGGTGCAGTGGCCATACCAGACACATTGCTGTTGAACCAGCAACCAGTGATGCACTGGGCCGTCCGCATCACCCTCCAGGGTGGTGCAGTGGCCATACCAGACACATTGCTGTTGAACCAGCAACCAGTGATGCACTGGGCCGTCCGCATCACCCTCCAGGGTGGTACAGTGGCCATACCAGACACATTGCTGTTGAACCAGTTATAGTAGGGTAAGGCTAGCCTATGAGGGCTTCTGTTTTTTAATGAAACAAAACTTAAAACAACTTAAATGTTTCTAAATACAAAATGTCACCTGATGATCTCATCTCTCGTTCCATGATGGACATATAGTGAGTGGTGCAGCGGTCTAAGGCACTACATTTCAGTGTTTGAGGCGTCATTACAGACACCCTGGTTTGAATCCAGGCTGTATCACAACTGGTGGTGATTGGGAGTCCCATAGGGCGGCGCAAAATTGGCCCAGCATCGTCCAGGGTTGGCCGGTATAAGGGGGATACCTAGTCAGTTGTCTAACTGAAATGTTTCTTCCACATTTAACCCAACCAATGAATCAGAGAGGTGCAGGGGGGCTGCCTTAATCGACATCCACAGCACCCGGGGAACAGTGGGTTAACTGCCTTGCTAAGGGGCAGAACAACAGATTTTTACCTTGTCAGCTCGGGGATTCGATCCAGCAACCTTTCGGTCACTGGTCCAACGCTCTAATCACTAGGCTACCTGCCACCCCTCTCTGTAGGAAGTCATTGTAAATAAGAATTTGTTCTTAAACTGACTTGCCTAGTTAAATTAAGGTTAAATAAATGTAAAAAAAAATATATAGCCTAGACTGATTTTTTTTTTTTACACATCCAAAATAATAACAGGAGCTGGATAAAATAATGTAATATCCTACGAGATAAAAAGGGGATGTCTGCTCACTGTTTTTCTGCTGCGTAACATGATCTTTATTAACCCTTTGGTGATTGCAGCTTGGCGGGGTCGTGTTTTCGGAGGACGCATTGGGCTCTCGACCTTCACCTCTCCCGTATGGATCCATACGGGAGTTAAAACTTGTGGTGATATTCCCGTTATTCCTTCCACCTACACAAAACAGCAGGCTACATGTGAGCACATCGTACAAACCCCTTCCCTCCCCAACACAGGAACACCCTCCCTCCCTCCCCTCCTCCCTCCCTCCCTACCCTCCTCCCTCCCCTCCTCCCTCCCTCCCTCCCTCCCTCCCCTCTACCGGTATTAGCTTCAATGATTAACAACAACAAAAATAAACAGAATGACCTTCACATCCAATGCTAGAAAAAAACATGATTAAAAACGCAAAAACAATTAATAATACATTAAAATGAAGAAAGTAATCATGGAGGCAGCTAACTAAGGTGATGACTCTAGAAACTTCTGAAAGCCCCCCCCCAGACATCAGTAAATTCAAAGGGTTTATTACGTAAATTGTACGTTATTTGTTTCAGATGGAATATAGGAAGATAGTTATTTTAGTCACATCTGTTTGCTTGGCAGAGTGTCAGTCTCCCATATAGTAGCTGTGCATTTATTGTCTGCAATGACTGACAATTTAATTAATCCGGTTTTTGCTACTAATATTAACTGGTAGAACAGAGACATCTCCAAGAAGAACAAGGGAAGGATCAAGTGGTACCGTTATATTAGTGACCTGTGATAATATCTGAATAAAGTCTTTCCAATAATTGCTTAGTTCAGGGGCAGGACAAAAACATATGCATCAGTGTGCCCAGCCCCGTTTTACACCTCGGGCAACATGTTGAATATTTACAATTGATCTTAAAATCAAATCTAATTTTATTTGTCACATACACATTGGTTAGCAGATGTTAATGCGAGTGTAGCGAATTGCTTGTGCTTCTAGTTCCGACAATGCAGTAATAACCAACGAGTAATCTAACCTAACAATACAGTCTCTCTGGTATAAAATAGACTCTATGTAAAATATTTAAATTGTATCCACTTGTGCCTTGTGTTAAATGAAATTAATAATATGATTCATTTTGTTGTTTCCTCGTGTTCTAACAGTTCACTGTCTCCAGGTTCAAAAGACAGCTCCTCATGATGTACTCCTGTATCAATATGATCAATACTACGTTTCTCCTGTATCAATATGATCAATACTACGTTTTTCCTGTATCAATATGATCAATACTACGTTTTTCCTGTATCAATATGATCAATACTACGTTTTTCCTGTATCAATATGATCAATACTACGTTGTTTCCTGAGTGTATTTTCTACCAGAACTCCCTAACCACTGTTCCAATAAGGGATATCTCTAGGGGCATGTGCTTATTTTGTTTTATTAAACTTTATATTTAAAACAGGGGGAAATAAGCGGAGACAGAGTCTCTGTTACAGTTTTGTCCTGTGATAAAACAATAAAAACAACACAGCAATTAATAAGAAATAATTAAAAAACAAAACAAAATTAAAAACATATAAAAAAGTACGAGATACAAGATTAAAAATATTAAAATTAAATACAACTTCTATAAGAAAAACACACATTACAAAAAGCAAATCACAGTTTATAATAAAAAGTTAATGTCATGTGCATTTAAAATTGTCTTACAGGCACCAGAACATCTAACTGGAGTTCTCTCTGCAATATTGCGCCCGTATAGTTAGGCCTTGTCCAGAGGAAACCCGCTCCTCGCTAGGTAAGGTAGATCTGAAACAACTGGATAGGTTTAAGGCTGTAAGCAAAAGGATGAATGCACCTTGAAGTAAATCTCAGGTGTGTTGAAAATAAATCAGGAGTATCATTAAAACAGGTTAACATGCCCCGCAGACATTAGACAACTATACCTGTGTGAACTGGACAGGTGGATGTTATCAGGTGAGGGGAACGAAGCATAGGCTGCACTCCACTCAATTAATGTCTTGAAATGGACACCTTTCAAAAATGTCTGGACCTCTTCTTCAGTGATTCCACCGGACAAGTTTAACTCGTCAGCAGTGAAGAAATGGTGAATGAGATGTTCTTCATTTTTTTATTTTACCTTTATTCAACTAGGCAAGTCAGTTAAAACAAATTGTTCTTTTCAATGATGGTCTAGGAACACTGGGTTAACTGGTCTAGGAACACTGGGTTAACTGGTCTAGGAACACTGGGTTAACTGGTCTAGGAACAGTGGGTTAACTGGTCTAGGAACACTGGGTTAACTGGTCTAGGAACACTGGGTTAACTGGTCTAGGAACACTGGGTTAACTGGTCTAGGAACACTGGGTTAACTGGTCTAGGAACACTGGGTTAACTGGTCTAGGAACACTGGGTTAACTGGTCTAGGAACACTGGGTTAACTGGTCTAGGAACACTGGGTTAACTGGTCTAGGAACAGTGGGTTAACTGGTCTAGGAACACTGGGTTAACTGGTCTAGGAACACTGGGTTAACTGGTCTAGGAACACTGGGTTAACTGGTCTAGGAACACTGGGTTAACTGGTCTAGGAACAGTGGGTTAACTGGTCTAGGAACACTGGGTTAACTGGTCTAGGAACACTGGGTTAACTGGTCTAGGAACAGTGGGTTAACTGGTCTAGGAACACTGGGTTAACTGGTCTAGGAACACTGGGTTAACTGGTCTAGGAACACTGGGTTAACTGGTCTAGGAACAGTGGGTTAACTGGTCTAGGAACACTGGGTTAACTGGTCTAGGAACACTGGGTTAACTGGTCTAGGAACACTGGGTTAACTGGTCTAGGAACACTGGGTTAACTGGTCTAGGAACACTGGGTTAACTGGTCTAGGAACACTGGTTAACTGGTCTAGGAACACTGGGTTAACTGGTCTAGGAACAGTGGGTTAACTGGTCTAGGAACACTGGGTTAACTGGTCTAGGAACACTGGGTTAACTGGTCTAGGAACACTGGGTTAACTGGTCTAGGAACACTGGGTTAACTGGTCTAGGAACAGTGGGTTAACTGGTCTAGGAACACTGGGTTAACTGGTCTAGGAACACTGGGTTAACTGGTCTAGGAACAGTGGGTTAACTGGTCTAGGAACACTGGGTTAACTGGTCTAGGAACACTGGGTTAACTGGTCTAGGAACACTGGGTTAACTGGTCTAGGAACAGTGGGTTAACTGGTCTAGGAACACTGGGTTAACTGGTCTAGGAACAGTGGGTTAACTGGTCTAGGAACACTGGGTTAACTGGTCTAGGAACACTGGGTTAACTGGACTAGGAACACTGGGTTAACTGGTCTAGGAACACTGGGTTAACTGGTCTAGGAACACTGGGTTAACTGGTCTAGGAACAGTGGGTTAACTGGTCTAGGAACACTGGGTTAACTGGTCTAGGAACACTGGGTTAACTGGTCTAGGAACACTGGGTTAACTGGACTAGGAACACTGGGTTAACTGGTCTAGGAACACTGGGTTAACTGGTCTAGGAACAGTGGGTTAACTGGTCTAGGAACACTGGGTTAACTGGTCTAGGAACACTGGGTTAACTGGTCTAGGAACACTGGGTTAACTGGTCTAGGAACACTGGGTTAACTGGTCTAGGAACACTGGGTTAACTGGTCTAGGAACACTGGGTTAACTGGTCTAGGAACACTGGGTTAACTGGTCTAGGAACACTGGGTTAACTGGTCTAGGAACACTGGGTTAACTGCCTTGTTCAGGGGCAGAACGACAGATTTGTACCTTGTCAGCTTGGGGGATTCGATCTTGCAACCTTTTCGGTTACTAGTCCAACGCTCTAACCACTAGGCTACCTGCCTCCTCTAACCACTAGGCTACCTGCCTCCTCTAACCACTAGGCTACCTGCCTCCTCTAACCACTAGGCTACCTGCCTCCTCTAACCACTAGGCTACCTGCCTCCTCTAACCACTAGGCTACCTGCCTCCTCTAACCACTAGGCTACCTGCCTCCTCTAACCACTAGGCTACCTGCCGCCTCTACACTCTAACCACTAGGCTACCTGCCGCCTCTACACTCTAACCACTAGGCTACCTGCCGCCTCTACACTCTAACCACTAGTCTACCTGCCGCCTCTACACTCTAACCACTA
>NC_092104.1:5109373-5189373 GCF_045679555.1 Salvelinus alpinus | reverse complement strand
AGTCAGGCTCACTGAGACCTACTGAGACTGAGGTTAGGGTAGAGGAGAGGAGATTAGGGTAGAGGAGAGAAGGTTAGGGTAGAGGAGAGGAGGTTAGGGTAGAGGAGAGAAGGTTAGGGTAGAGGAGAGAAGGTTAGGGTAGAGGAGAGAAGGTTAGGGTAGAGGAGAGGAGGTTAGGGTAGAGGAGAGGAGGTTAGGGTAGAGGAGGTTAGGAGAGAAGGTTAGGGTAGAGGAGGTTAGGAGAGAAGGTTAGGGTAGAGGAGAGAAGAGAAGGTTAGGGTAGAGGAGAGGAGGTTAGGGTAGAGGAGGTTAGGAGAGAAGGTTAGGGTAGAGGAGGTTAGGAGAGAAGGTTAGGGTAGAGGAGGTTAGGAGAGAAGGTTAGGGTAGAGGAGAGAAGAGAAGGTTAGGGTAGAGGAGAGGAGGTTAGGGTAGAGGAGGTTAGGGTAGAGGAGAGGAGGTTCGGAAGAGGAGGTTAGGGGAGGTTAGGAGGTTAGGAGAGGAGGTTAGGGGAGAGCCCCAGTCCAGCTGGCCGTGCTGCTGCTCCAGTTGCAACTGTTCTGCCTGCGGCTATGGAACCCTGACCTGTTCACCGGACGTGCTACCTGTCCCAGACCTGCTGTTTTCAACTCTCTAGAGACCACAGGAGAGGTAGAGATACTCTTAATGATCAGCTATGAAAAGCCAACTGACATTTACTCCTGAGGTGCTGACTTGCTGCACCCTCGACAACTACTGTGATTATTATTATTTGACCATGCTGGTCATCTATGAACATTTGAACATCTTGGCCATGTTCTGTTATAATCTCCACCCAGCACAGCCAGAAGAGGACTGGCCACCCCTCATAGCCTGGTTCCTCTCTAAGTTTCTTCCTAGGTTCTGGCCTTTTTAGGGAGTTTTTCCTAGCCACCGTGCTTCTACACCTGCATTGCTTGCTGTTTGGGGTTTTAGGCTGGGTTTCTGTACAGCACTTTGAGATATCAGCTGATGTAAGAAGGGCTATATAAATACATTTGATTTGATTTGATATTGGTCCCATTACTCCCATTGTAATTTTGTTCAGTTCTACAGTACAGTAGCTCGGTTATGTTATGTAACACCAGGCAGCATGCCGCCACCCTGTTACTGACCCCAGAAAAGTGGTTTTATGAGGCTTAAAATGACAAGACGGGATTTATGGGTAAATATGGGAATTACATTCTAACACACACACACACACACACACACACACACACACACACACACACACACACACACACACACACACACACACACACACACACACACACACACACACACACACACACAAATAGTACTGTAATACATTGAAATACAGTATCACATCAGTCCCATTATGAACAACCTGTCCTGTAAATGTTTCCATCAGCACTTCCTGTTATGAACAACCTGTCCTGTAAATTTTTCCATCAGCACTTCCTGTTATGAACAACCTGTCCTGTAAATGTTTCCATCAGTACTTCCCGTTATGAACAGCCTGTCCTGTAAATGCTTCCTCTTTCACCTTGAGGGCCTTAACCATAGAAATATAATCACTAGAATGTACTAGGTTCCCTGGACTGGCGGTCATAATGAGTGTACCCATGCCAGTAACTATTTCTATGCACTTAACTGTGTCTTGTGCTTGTCTCTCTGGCTGCTCGACTCAAGGACGTTCAGAGACTTGTCCCGAAGCCACTCCTGCGTTGTCTTGTCTGTGTGCTTAGGGTCGTTGTTCTGTTGGAAGGTGAACCTTCGTCCCAGTCCGAGGTCCTGAACGCTCTGGAGCAGGTTTTCATCAAGGATCTCTCTGTACTTTGCTCTGTTCATCTTTCCCTCGATCCCGACTAGTCTCCCTGAAAAACATCCCTACAGCATGATGCTGCCACCCCCATGCTTCACCATAGGGATGGTGCCAGGTTTCCTCCAGACGTGACGCTTGGCATTTAGGCCAAAGAGTTCAATCTTGGTTTCATCAGACCAGAGAATCTTGTTTCTCATGGTCTGAGAGTCTTTATGTGCCGTTTGGCAAACTCCAAGTGGGCTGTCATGTGCCTTTTACTAAGAAGTGGCTTTCGTCTGGCCACTCTACCATAAAGGCATGACTAGTGGAGTGCTGCAGAGATGGTTGTCCTTCTGGAAGGTTCTCCCATTTCCACAGAAGAACTCAGGAGCTCTGTCAGAGTGACCATCGGGTTCTTGGTCACCTCCCTGACCAAGACCCTTTTCCCCCGATTGCTCAGTTTGGCCGGGTTGCCAGCTCTAGGAAGAGTCTTGGTGGTTCCAAACTTCTTCCATTTAAGAATGATGGATGCTGCTGTGTTCTTGGGGACCTTCAATGCTGCAGACATTTTTTGGTACCCTTCCCCACAATCCTGGATGAACAGGATGAACCTGAGCTCAATTTCGAGTCTCATAGCAAAGGGTCTGAATACTTATTTAAATAAGGTATTTCTGCTTTATATTTTTTATGAATTTGTCAAAATAAAAATAAATACTTTTCACTTTGTCATTATGGGGTATTGTGATGTCATTATGGGGTATTGTGATGTCATTATGGGGTATTGTGTGTAGATTGATGAGGGAAAAAATGTATTTAATACATTTTAGAATAAGGCTGTAACGTAACAAAATGTGGAAAAAGTCAAGGGGTTTGAATACTTTCCAAATGCACTGTATGTGTGAGGTAGAGTGCTGAAAATTAAAAGGTAATTACAGATTGATCCGACGTCTGCAGCGTTTACCGTGAATGCGATCACCGCAAACGTCGGGAACATTGTCTTTAAAAAAAAAAGGCTCATAGTCGACTTATACAACGAGCCTTGTTTTTCGAATCCCGGCCTTAGGCTACTGTAGGAATAAGTAGCATTAGTACATCCAGTCTAGACCAGACCGATGGTGTATTGATCTAACGTCGACCTATATCCCAAAGCAGCACCAGAGATTATGGGTTGGGTACTAATGAGTGGCAGCAGTCTGGAAGGTTCCCCTCGTCTCCCAACATGTAAATGGTGTAGCCTCAGGCCCCGACTGACTACACTCTGAACTGGCCTGACTGGTGCCCAGACTAGCCCCAGGGCTCTCCTCCTACCAAAGCCCCACCATACAGACCCCAACCTGGGGCTGCACAGCCGCCATACAGCAGTGGCGAACGGTGACTATAGGACCTAGGCCTTCAGAAGGACCAAAAAATATTCCAATAGATTGTATCAGAATTTTAAAAAATATATAGAAAATAACAGAAAACATAGCATAACTTAATGTGGCCGATATTATATCTTCTGTAGACGGATCATTATAGTTCTATTGAAGGAAAAGCACGACTTTTTATTGACATTATGAATAAACCAAACAATCCTGCAGGCCGCACACACACACACACACACAATTTATGGTAGCCAACACCACTATCACCAATAGCGACAATAACAGTGTCACATCAAAAGGGAGACAGGCTCAAGGTGCTGAAAGGAAAGCGACCGTAATACCTGTGCACTCCACGGAGCTGAAGGAGAGAACATTTTGGTCAAACACTTGGGCATGACTGATAGACAGGTGACAGCAGTCACACACACAGCATCAAATAACGTTATAGAATAAGCAGCCCATTCACTCCAGTATGCAGCATATAATCATAGCAATACAAAAGTATAACCATTTCATGTCCAAAAATGAAAAAAACAAACAGCTATTACTTCCCGTTGCAGATATATTCATCACACTAACCTGTGATCTACAGTTTAAATGCAACAATGTCACTGCATCGCAGTGCTAGCTGTGCCACCAGAGACTCTGGATTCGAGCCCAGGCTCTGTCTCAGCCGGCTGCGACCGGGAGGCCCATGGGGCGGCGCACAATTGGCCCAGCGTCGTTCGGGTTAGGGGAGGGTTTGGCCGGCAGGGATATCCTTGTCTCATCGCGCACTAGCGACTCCTGTGGCGGGCCGGGCACAGTGCACACTGACTAGGTTGCTAGGTGCACGGTGTTTCCTCCGACACATTGTTGCGGCTGGCTTCCGGGTTGGATGCGCGCTGTGTTAAGAAGCAGTGCGGCTTGGTTGGGTCGTGTTTCGGAGGACGCATGGCTCTCGACCTTCGCCTCTCCCGAGTCCGTGCGGGAGTTGTAGCGATGAGACAAGACAGTAACTACTAACAATTAGATACTACGAAATTGGGGAGAAAAGGGGGTAAAAAATATATAAATAAATAAATAAATGCAACAATGTTTCACACTCACTTTTTCAAAGAGATAGCTAATAGCAAGCAAGCAGCGATAGCTAACAGCAAGCAAGCAGCAATAGCTAACAGCAAGCAAGCAGCAATAGCTAATAGCAAGCAAGCAGCGATAGCTAATAGCAAGCAAGCAGCGATAGCTAATAGCAAGCAAGCAGCGATAGCTAACAGCAAGCAAGCAGCGATAGCTAATAGCAAGCAAGCGGCGATCCACCTTGAAGTTGGTAGTAGCTGCTGAAGCCGCTGTCACCACTGTCACACCACTACAACTCAAGCTAGCTAACTTTACTAGCATTAGCGTGGGAAAACTAGGTCTTGCAACACTTATTATATTGTCTTGCTCGTTCTTCTGCTTCTTTTTTGTGGCGGATTTTAGGACAGACTACAACCAGTGCATTGCTACCACCCGCTGAATATCAGCCTGATATTCTCTATTATGAATGAATTACCTCTTGTGCTCAGTAGTGACATGTCTAGGCCTAAACATGTCAGTAAAAAAAATTATAAAAAAGTCCAGCCAATTCAAGTCAAAATGTGATTGGTTCATTCCACTGTCACTACAAAGTTCTACTCTAATACAGTTGAACGGCAGAGGCCTTCTGTCCATCTTCTGAAGACCTAGCCAATGGCTGGCTGAGCTAGCTCGATTTTTCTAACCAGAGACTTCCAAAGAAAATCCTGATTGGATAAGTTTTTCTATTCAGTATTAACCCTTGAACTCAGAAAAGTATGACAATTATTGTAAAGATGAAATAGAAATGATTTTGTATTATTAAATGTATTTTTATAACTCCATAGGCCTTCTCTGAAGGCCCTGACGGTTCCCCACTGCCATACAGCCCCTACTTCACACCTAGAGCTCTGACTGACTGACTCAACTGGTCGGGCCAGCATCCAGACTAGCCCCAGGGCTCTCCTCCCTAACACAGCCCCCACTATACACCTGGGGTTCAGCATTGTGAAAAGAGGATTACATTTATAGCTTAGTAAGTTGACAGGAGCAGCCTTACCCTGTCTGTCTGATGCTTGGGACAGGACTGTTTTTTTTTATTGAGCACCACCATCTGTGCTACTGACAGTTCCATGTGTATCTTCAAATCCACGAGTGACATGACTGTTGCTACGGTAACAGTATTACCCACAGAGTTCTGGTATTACCCGCTGGTCTCAGTAATCACAGTCAACATCGCCCTCTGGTGGTGACAGTCTGACATCTGCATAGATGTACTTCAAAATCTACCCTAAGCAAGCAAATATTGCGTTGCACAATTAACTGGGTAAACTACGGCAGCGTTCCATCTCTTACACCTCAGACTGGATGTCGTTCCGATATGGTGAGAGTATCATCGCCCTGGCATCGCTCTTTGACTGACTGGCCAGAGCTTCACAGGGACCTCTCACCGGGGAAGTCTCCCCCGCCTGTGGAAAATGGAACAGGACCTCTCACCGGGGAAGTCTTCCCGCCTGTGGAAAATGGAACAGGACCTCTCACCGGGGAAGTCTCCCCCGCCTGTGGAAAATGGAACAGGACCTCTCACCGGGGAAGTCTCCCCCGCCTGTGGAAAATGGAACAGGACCTCTCACCGGGGAAGTCTTCCCCGCCTGTGGAAAATGGAACAGGACCTCTCACCGGGGAAGTCTTCCCCGCCTGTGGAAAATGGAACAGGACCTCTCACCGGGGAAGTCTCCCTCATCTATGGAAAATGGAAGCTGAGAGCCATCAGTCTAGGACTTGAGGAACAACACACACATTACACATGACCCTGGCTTCACCCCGAATGGCGCCCTATTCCCTATGGAGTGCATTACTTCTGACCCGGGTCTCATAGTGCTCTGGTCAAATGTAGTGTATAGGGAATAGGGTGCCATTTGGGACACAGGCCCTGCATCACTGAACATGGTTGGAGTGGAGTTACTGACTTCAACAAGTCACAAGGCCAGTTTCCAAAACACAGATGAAGCTTTAACTACACTGCAAAAAATGTCAATCTTACCTTTTAATATTGTATTGAGATAATGAAGTAAAAATGACTTGTTTTGAGTTGATTTCACTTAACCCCCACAAAAAATAAATTTACTTCTTTGAGTTGGGCCTGCACAGAAAATGCATTTACTTGTTTGAGTTGGGCCTGCACAGAAAATGCATTTACTTCTTTGAGTTAGGTCTACCCAGAAAATACATTTACTTGTTTGAGTTAGGTCTACCCAGCACCATTTCAACTTAAACATCATCAAATCAACACGGCTATATAGGCTTAGTTTATTTAATACACTGAAAACAAACTTAAAGATACCAAAAACAATTTAGTCCAATCAACATTGCTAAATATCATGTGGCTGTGTGTGTGCTAAAAATATGAACTCACCCTACTAGTTGAATGCCAATGCCATCCTCTATTTCATGTTGTCAAAATGGTCTATGGCTCTGTCATACACTAAACTTGTTGTTTTTGTTGTCATAGGCTACTTAGCTAAAACGCTTGCTTGCCTAATTTCCTGGCATGGGCAACAATGAACCAGCTAAGTTAGCTAGCTAGTTAACGTTAGCCTACTAGGCTACATATTGAACTTCAATCGTCTCAGGCCAGTGGAACAACATATTCATTCATGGTTAGATCAGAATCACAGTCATAATCATTGGCCTGTACAGAGAAATAAGTCAAATCCACATCTCCATCCATGGCTTACGAAAGGGACAATTTAGCAAGCTAGTGTAACGGATGTGAAATGGCTAGCTAGTTAGCGGGTACGCGCTAGTAGCGTTTCAATCAGTTACGTCACTTGCTCTGAAACATAGATGTAGTGTTGCCCCTTGCTCTGCAAGGGCCGCGGCTTTTGTGGAGTGATGGGTAACGACGCTTCGTGGGCGACTGTTGTTGATGTGTGCAGAGGGTCCCTGGTTCGCGCCCGAGGTCGGGGCGAGGGGACGGTTTAAAGTTATACTGTTACACTAGCTACTGCAGGACATCAACACAAGCAGACCAGGAAGGATTGGTGTGAAGCCAAATCCAAACTGGCCTCCGCTGGGAGGCGTTTTGCTGCACCAGGACAACCCACAGTTAAGCTCAGCTCAACGCTGATTGGCTAATTTGATATATTTTTTAATCAAGGGAGGCCAAATGTTTGCTGGCATCAATCAATCAAATGCTACGGCGGCAACATGTCGTACTCTTTTGGTCCAGACAGCATCAGATACATGAGCTACACATACAGAGACAGAGGGGCGCGGTTTCCCTCGCTCGGATGATTTCTCCGGTGAGATTCAGTCACTTGCTAGTTGACGAAAAATTATGAAAACACAGAGACTTAAGATAAATATATATATATTTTAAATGCATTGGTCAAATATTTGGAGAAGCTTGGCATCCATGAATACACACCACTGATTATCTAAATCTAAACCCACTGGTATATATGTTTTTTAAATTTAAATTTAAAAAAGGCTTAAAAGTTTGATACAAGTCAGAATATATTGAATAATAATGTAAAATTAATTATCTCAATACATTTTTTACATGTAGCAATGTGAAAAGCAAACACCAACATATCGGATATTACAACATAATATACAGAAATGTATTTTTGGGCCACT
Source organism: Salvelinus alpinus (assembly GCF_045679555.1). Taxonomy (NCBI): domain Eukaryota; kingdom Metazoa; phylum Chordata; class Actinopteri; order Salmoniformes; family Salmonidae; genus Salvelinus; species Salvelinus alpinus. The sequence goes on along the minus strand of NC_092104.1, from coordinate 5,181,552 downwards.
TGTAGGTTTTCTGCGTGTTGGTGTAACCGATGTGAAATGGCTTGCTAGTTAGCGGTGGTGCGCGCTAATAGCGTTTCAATCGGTGACGTCACTCGCTCTGAGACCTTGAAGTAGTTGTTCCCCTTGCTCTGCAAGGGCCACGGCTTTTGTGGCGCGATGGGTAACGATGTGTATGTGATACGACGTGTATGTGACAAATAAAATTTTATTTTATTTTGATTTGATGCTTCGTGGGTGTCAGTTGTTGATGTGTGCAGAGGGTCCCTGGTTCGAGCCCAGGTAGGGGCGAGGAGAGGGACGGAAGAAATACTGTTACATCTTCGTATTGACACGTTGCCCGAATCGTCAACCTCTTGGACTTCAGAATCCCCTGACAAACACTGTCATCTCTGTTATCTTGGTTGTGTAGATGTTACAGTGTGTTTCTCTACACTGACATACAGATCTCTTTGAGAGAGTTTTTTTTTTTACCTCTTAAAGACAGGAAACTGTCATATCAGACAGGAGAAAAACTAATGGGATGTGAGTGGCTGACGTACAAACAAGATATTTAATTACTAAGGGGCCCACAAGGCTCTAGTCAACAGTATTGCTCGAAGCATTTTGCTACACCCGCAATAACATCTGCTAAACGCGTGTATGTGACCAATGAAATTTGATTTGAAGTATTCCACTAAGGAATTAAGTGCCATTTGAGACACACACACCTGGACTAGTGAAGTCATCACTGACCATTCACCGCTAAGTCATTGGTCATATCTCAGAAGAATGCTCTGTCATAAACTAATGTGGTGTTTGGTTCCTTAGACGTTTTGTGTGATCTGGTCTTCTGCAGTTTGACTGCAATAAAGACCACCTGGAACGCACCCAAAATGATGGAATCAATGAAACAATGGATGAATAGACTACATATCTGGCGGTTTGAAGCACGTCTATAAACGTACTCATAAGCATATTATTTATTTTATACAAATTTGATCTTTAAATTATGTAGTAGCCTTTTGGCGAACGCACATGCGGAGTGTTTTTGTCACTTCCTGCCAGCTACGTTTGGCTAGTCACTTCCTTGAAGAGTTCTGATTTGAGGATTCGTTGATCTCAAATCATGCATCTGCGCAGTACTTCCCAAGACTGCCTTGCCATTAAACTGGCTCTTCCGGTATCTTCACGATCCCACTCAGCTCAGCTGTCATTCTTATTTGCAAACAAAGATCCCGTGCTCGGATGTTTGCAGCTCCACCGCCCGTCCACCCCGTTTGTCACTTGAATCGTGCCGTCATCGGTTAAAATGGGAGAAAACGGCGACACCGAGATCATAGAGCACCACGTTGACGAGGAGATGGAGAAAAAGAGGATATTAAGAAGCCATGGCTCTTCGTTCATGGAGAGTGTTACACCGTCGGAGAGGGATGGACACAGTAGTACGCAGTCTTCCCACAGGCTACTGGCATACAGTGATGCGCTCATCTCAATCATAGCCACTGTTATGGTAGGTAGGGAGAAGCAGGGACATTTTAAGAAACTGTGGACATAATGTACATTTCTAGCCTGGTAGCAGTCTACTAACCATCGAAATCAAATTAAATTACTAGAGGGGCATAACTCATAAACCCTCAAAGTTCCAGAATAGGGTGAAAATGGCAGCCATTAGCCATGTTTCCATTCAATTGGTGACAGATTTTCATGCGAATATTCAAAAATACGCATTAAAAACAATGAACATGTTTCCATCAAATTGACCTGTTGTGAATTAAAAGCGTGTGCGTGATGACGTAGTACACAACTTTTGCGTTTCAATTCCCATGCACGGAATAAAAATATATATAAATGAAATGTGTTTCTATCGCATTTTCAACTCTACTGATGGTTTTGTCACAAAATGTTGCGTTATATAGCGAATGTGCCCACTTTGATCTTGGTACGTGCGCTATAGCCAACAGCTCGCAGATACGGTGCGGGTAATAGTCTAGCTAGCTTGATTTGATTGTTATTATTGGTCAAGCGGCAACCAAGCGTCGATCATCATGTCACCTGAATAAGACCCTCGATATTTATTGGAATGGAGCAACAAGTTAATCACATTGGACTATTTAAAAAATATTTATATTTTAATGTTTATCTTTAACTCTGCATTGTTGAAAAATTACACGTATGTACGCATTTCACTGTTGTGTATGAAGCATGTGACAAATACCATTTGATTTGATGTTATCTATGTATTTGCAGATATTACCTGTTGCACATACAAAGGTCCAAGATAACGAGGTAGGTAAACCTTGTAGTTACGCTATAATATATATGTAGGCTAATAACGTGATAACACATATATATATATATAGCATAGAATATGTCCAATAATATATTCTGAAAATTGATACAGAAACATCTGATGAAACGCTTAAATGAAAACGTATCTCTGTCTGTCTGGTAGGAATTGAAGGAGAGTCTGCAGGTTCTGCTCACCACCAAGATAGCTGTGTACCTGATGACCTTCCTCATAGTGACCGTAGCATGGGCTGCTCATATCAGGTGAGGTCATAGGTCATGATTATCATATGCCCTGTTCAAATAATCATTTGTTTCTTGTTCTCTTGAGGTAAGCACAAAGTTAGCCTATATTGATTGGATAGGTGTAAGTTAAGGTTACCACAGGACTAGTTTCACCCATCAAACTCATTTAGATTGGATTAAGTAAGATGGCGCCGGAGCAGAAGACAGACGTTTTATGTGGCCCTCAACTGTTTTTTTGTTTGTTTATCTGCGTTGTTTGTAACTTTTTAAAAAAAATACGTATTTTGTACATAATGTTGCCGCTACCGTCTCTTATGACCGAAAATAACTTCTGGACATCAGGACTGCGATTACTCACCACGGACTGGTAGAATCCTTTTTCTTCTTTCACGACTCTGACGTGCCCGACGCGAAGGATACACCGCTTCCTCGGGAACAGGCCCCGATCTGCGTGAAGAGGAGGCGGAGGATGTACGGCTCCCTCGGGAACAGGCCCCGACCCCTGTGATCTGCGTGAAGAGAAGGCGTAGAAAGAGAGGCTGGAGAGCGGGCTGCCTTCTGAGAATTCAAAGGTGATCGAATAAACCCCCACTTCCCTCCATTCTGCTAGCAAACGTGCAATCTTTGGACAATAAAATTGACGAGTTACGGGGAAGATTAAACTACCAATGGGACATTAAAAACTTTAACATCTTATGCTTCACGGAGTCGTGGCTGAACGACGACATTATCAACATACACCTGGCTGGTTATACGCTGTATAGGCAGGATAGAACAGCGGCGTCTGGTAAGACAAGGGGCGGCGGACTATGTATTTTTGTAAATAACAGCTGATGCACGATATCTAAGGAAGTCTCGAGCTATTGCTCGCCTGAGGTAGAGTATCTCATGATAAGCTGTAGAAAACACTACCTACAACACTACCTACCGAGAGAGTTCTCAGCTGTTTACATACCCCCTCAGTCAGAGGTTGGCACTAAGATAGCATTGAATGAGCTGTATTCCGCCATAAGCAAACATGAAAACGCTCACCCAGAGGCGGCGCTCCTAGTGGACTTCAATGCAGGAAAACTTAAATCAGTTTTAACAAATTTCTATCAGCATGTTAAATGTGCAACCAGAGGGAAAAGAACTCTGGACCACCTTTACACCACACACAGAGACGCATACAAAGCTCGCCTTCGCCCTCCATTTGGCAAATCTGACCATAATTCCATCCTCCTGATTCCTGCTGACAAGCAAAAATTAAAGCAGGAAGTACCAGTGACGAGATCAATAAAAAAGTGGTCAGACGAAGCAGATGCTAAACTACAGGACAGTTTCGCTAGCACAGACTAGAATATGTTCCTGGATTCCTCCAATGGCATTGAGGAGTACACCACATCTGTCATTGGCCTCATCAATAAGTGCATCGATGACGTTGTCCCCACAGTGACCGTACATACATACCCCAACCAGAAGCCATGGATTACAGGCAACATTCGCACTGAGCTAAAGCTGCCGCTTTCAAGGAGCACGACTCTAACCCGGAAGCTTATAAGAAATCCCGCTATGCCCTTTGACAAACCATCAAACAGGCAAAGCATCAATACAGGACTAAGATCAAAGAGTACTACACCGGCTCTGACACTCGTCGGATGTGGCAGGGCTCGCAAACCATTACAGACTACAAAGGGAAGCACAGCCGAGAGCTGCCCAGTGACACGAGCCTACCAGACGAGCTAAACTACTTCTATGCTCGCTTTGAGGCAAATAACACTGAAACATGCATGAGAGCACCAGCTGTACCGGACGATTGTGTGATCACGCTCTCCGCAGCCGATGTGAGTAAGACCTTTAGACAGGTCAACATTCACAAGGCCGCAGGGCCAGACAGATTAACAGGACGTGTACTGTGAGCATGCGCTGACCAACTGGCAAGTGTCTTCACTGATATTTTCAAACTCCCTGTCTGAGTTTGTAATACCAACATGTTTTAAGCAGACCACCATAGTGCCTGTGCCCAAGAACACTAAGGTAACCTGCCTAAATGACTACCGACCCGTAGCACTCACATCTGTAGCCATGAAGTGCTTTGAAAGGCTGGTCATGGCTCACATCAACACCATCATCCCAGAAACCCTAGACCCACTCCAATTTGCATGCCGCTCCAACAGATCCACAGATGATGCAATGTATATTGCACTCCACACTGCCCTTTCACACCTGGACAAAATTAACACATGTGAGAATGCTATTCATTGACTACAGTTCAGCGTTCAACACCATAGTGCCCTTAAAGCTCATCAATAAGCTAAGGACCCTGGGACTAAACACCTCCCTCTGCAACTGGATCCTGGACTTCCTGGCGGGCCGCCCCAGGTGGTAAGGGTAGGTAACAACACATCCGCCACGCTGATCCTCAACACAGGAGCCCCTCAGGGGTGTGTGCTCAGTCCCCTCCTGTACTCCCTCACTCATGACTGCATGGCCAGGCACAACTCCAAAAATATCATTCAATTTGCCGATGACACAACAGTGATAGGCCAGATCATCGACAACGACAAAACAGCCTATAGGCAGGAGGTCAGAGACCTGGCCGTGTGGTGCCAGGACAACAACCTCTCCCTCCATGTGATCAAGACAAAGGAAATGATGGTGGACTACAGGAAAAGGAGGACCGAGCACACCCCCATTCTCATTGACGAGGCTGCAGTGGAGCAGGTTGAGAGCTTCAAGTTCCTTGGTGTCCACATCACCAACAAACTAACATGGTCCAAGCACACCAAGACAGTCGTGAAGAGGGCATGACAAAACCTATTCCCCCTCAGGAGACTGAAAATATTTGGCATGGGTCCTCAGATCCTCAAAAGGTTCTACAGCTGTACCATCGAGAGCATCCTGACTGGTTGCAATCACCACCTGGTATGGCAACTGCTCGGCCTCCGACCGCAACGCACTACAGAGGGTAGTTAGTGCATACGGCCTAGTACATCACTGGGGCCAAGCTTCCTGTCATCCAGGACCTCTATACCAGGCCATGTCAGAGGAAGGCCCTAAAAATTGTCAGACTCCAGTCACCCTAGTCATAGACTGTTCTCTCTGCTACCGCACGGCAAGCGGTACCTGAGCGCCAAGTCTAGGTCCAAAAGGCTTCTAAACAGCTTCTACCCCCAAGCCATAAGACTCCTGAACATCTAATCAAATGGCTTTCCAGACTATTTGCAGTGCCCCCCCACCCCCTCTCACCACCTCATTACACCACTGCTACTCTCTGTTGTCATCTATGCATAGTCACTTTAATAACTCTACCTACATGTACATACTACCTCAAATAACCAGTGTCCACGCACATTGACTCTGTATCGGTACCCCCCCCCCCCCCCCCCCTGTATATAGTCTCGCTACTGTTAATTTACTGCTGCTCTTTAATTACTTGATGATGGTCACGTCTTTCTCTCTCTGTGTTTTTACAGGTTATTTCAAGTCATTGAACGTATTGATGACTGCCTTGCACTTCTCAACCTAGTAAGAACTACTGGTCATTAAAACCACACCACCCTGCAGCACACCACCCTGCAGCACAGCACACCACCCTGCAGCACAGCACCCTGCAGCACAGCACACCACCCTGCAGCACAGCACACCACCCTGCAGCACACCACACCACCCTGCAGCACACCACAGCACACCACCCTGCAGCACACCACAGTATACCACCCTGCAGCACACCATACCACCCTGCAGCACACCACACCACCCTGCAGCACACCACAGCACACCACCCTGCAGCACACCTCACCACCACCCTGCAGCAAGGCACACCACCCTGCAGCAGAGCACACCACCCTGCAGCAGAGCACACCACCCTGCAGCACAGCACACCACCCTGCAGCACACCACACCACCCTGCAGCACACCACACCACCCTGCAGCACACCACACCTCACCACCCTGCAGCACACCTCACCACACCACCCTGCAGCACACCTCACCACCCTGCAGCACACCACACCACCCTGCAGCACACCACACCACACCACCCTGCAGCACACCACACCACCCTGCAGCACACCTCACCACCCTGCAGCACAACACACCACCCTGCAGCACAGCACAGCACACCACCCTGCAGCACAGCACACCACCCTGCAGCACAGCACACCACCCTGCAGCACAGCACACCACACCACCCTGCAGCACAGCACAGCACACCACCCTGGTCAGGATATAGCATCATTGCACCGGGCCAGTTGGTCAGGATATAGCATCATAGCACCGGGCCAGTTGGTCAGGATATAGCATCGGGCCAGTTGGTCAGGATATAGCATCATTGCACCGGGCCAGTTGGTCAGGATATAGCATCGGGCCAGTTGGTCAGGATATAGCATCATTGCACCGGGCCAGTTGGTCAGGATATAGCATCATAGCACCGGGCCAGTTGGTCAGGATATAGCATCGGGCCAGTTGGTCAGGATATAGCATCATAGCACCGGGCCAGTTGGTCAGGATATAGCATCATAGCACCGGGCCAGTTGGTCAGGATATAGCATCATAGCACCGGGCCAGTTTGTCAGGATATAGCATCATAGCACCGGGCCAGTTGGTCAGGATATAGCATCATTGCACCGGGCCAGTTGGTCAGGATATAGCATCGGGCCAGTTGGTCAGGATATAGCATCATAGCACCGGGCCAGTTGGTCAGGATATAGCATCATTGCACCGGGCCAGTTGGTCAGGATATAGCATCATAGCACCGGGCCAGTTGGTCAGGATATAGCATCGGGCCAGTTGGTCAGGATATAGCATCATAGCACCGGGCCAGTTGGTCAGGATATAGCATCATTGCACCGGGCCAGTTGGTCAGGATATAGCATCATAGCACCGGGCCAGTTGGTCAGGATATAGGATCAAAGCACCGGGCCAGTTGGTCAGGATATAGCATCATAGCACCGCGCCAGTTGGTCTGGATATAGCATCATAGCACCGGGCCAGTTGGTCTGGATATAGGACATGTCCTATATAACTCACTAAAACAGTTTCACTTCTGTCATTGTAACGGTGGTATGATTCACCATGTAGTGAAGTCATGTGTTTTACTGTGGTCACAACGTTCTAAACCTTCCCTTTTTCTCTTCTAGGCTTGTATGATGCTTATCACCTTTCTACCGTACACAGTGAGTCTGAATCATGTTTGATCAGTCAGTCAGGGGGATGTGAACTTTACACTGACTTACTGATAGGGTAAGGGATCACAATATTTTGTCCATGGAAACATGAAGCAGACCAAATCGTTGGTCCTTTTAAAAAGCTGCTGTATGTAATATATTGTGTGTGCTATAGCCTGGATAATAAATAGGTGTAACTCTGGATACCAACGTGTTTGTTACCAACATTAAGGCCGTTTTTCCTAAACAAGTTAAATGTGCTTTGTGTTTTGTATCGCGATACTGGTATGGTCCCGGCCCGACTGGCTGGTTGACTGGCTGGTATGGTCCCGGCCCTACTGGCTGGTTGACTGGCTGGTATGGTCCCGGCCCGACTGGCTGGTTGACTGGCTGGTATGGTCCCGGCCCTACTGACTGGTTGACTGGCTAGTATGGTCCCGGCCCTACTGGCTGGTTGACTGGCTGGTATGGTCCCGGCCCTACTGACTGGTTGACTGGCTGGTATGGTCCCGGCCCTACTGACTGGCTGACATGGTCCAGGCCCTACTGACTGGTTGACTGGCTGGTATGGTCCCGGCCCTACTGACTGGCTGGTATGGTCCCGGCCCTACTGACTGGCTGGTATGGTCCAGGCCCTACTGACTGGTTGACTGGCTGGTATGGTCCCTGCCCTACTGACTGGCTGGTATGGTCCCGGCCCTACTGACTGGCTGGTATGGTCCCGGCCCGACTGGCTGGTTGACTGGCTGGTATGGTCCCGGCCCTACTGACTGGTTGGCTGGATGACTGGCTGGTATGGTCCAGGCCCTACTGACTGGCTGACTGGCTGGTATGGTCCCGGCCCTACTGACTGGCTGACATGGTCCAGGCCCTACTGACTGGTTGACTGGCTGGTATGGTCCCGGCCCTACTGACTGGTTGGTATGGTCCCGGCCCTACTGACTGGTTGACTGGCTGGTATGGTCCCAGCTCTACTGACTGGTTGACTGGCTGGTATGGTCCCGGCCCTACTGACTGGTTGACTGGCTAGTATGGTCCCGGCCCTACTGACTGGTTGGCTGGCTGGTATGGTCCCGGCCCTACTGACTGGCTGACATGGTCCAGGCCCTACTGACTGGTTGACTGGCTGGTATGGTCCCGGCCCTACTGACTGGCTGACTGGCTGGTATGGTCCCGGCCCTACTGACTGGCTGGTATGGTCCCGGCCCTACTGACTGGCTGGTATGGTCCCGGCCCTACTGACTGGTTGACTGGCTGGTATGGTCCCGGCCCTACTGACTGGTTGACTGGCTAGTATGGTCCCGGCCCTACTGACTGGTTGACTGGCTGGTATGGTCCAGGCCCTACTGACTGGTTGGCTGGTTGACTGGCTGGTATGGTCCCGGCCCTACTGACTGGCTGGTATGGTCCCGGCACTGCTGGCTGGTTGACTGGCTGGTATGGTCCAGGCCCTACTGACTGGTTGGCTGGCTGGTATGGTCCAGGCCCTACTGACTGGTTGACTGGCTGGTATGGTCCAGGCCCTGCTGACTGGTTGGTATGGTCCCGGCCCTACTGACTGGTTGGCTGGTTGACTGGCTGGTATGGTCCCGGCCCTACTGACTGGCTGGTATGGTCCCGGCCCTACTGGCTGGTTGACTGGCTGGTATGGTCCAGGCCCTACTGACTGGTTGACTGGCTGGTATGGTCCAGGCCCTACTGACTGGTTGACTGGCTGGTATGGTCCCGGCCCTACTGACTGGTTGGTATGGTCCCGGCCCTACTGACTACCTGGCTGGCTGACTGACTGGCTGGCTGGTTGACTGGCTGGTATGGTCCCGGCCCTACTGACTGGTTGACTGGCTGGTATGGTCCCGGCCCTACTGACTGGCTGACTGGCTGGTATGGTCCCGGCCCTACTGACTGGTTGACTGGCTGGTATGGTCCCGGCCCTACTGACTGGTTGACTGGCTGGTATGGTCCCGGCCCTACTGACTGGCTGACTGGCTGGTATGGTCCCGGCCCTACTGACTGGTTGACTGGCTGGTATGGTCCCGGCCCTACTGACTGGCTGACTGCCTGACTGGTAGGAAATGTGTCATCAGAGATGAAATGGGGAGTTTCTGTCTGAACTTGCTCAGTAAGAACACAGTCCCTTTTACACACCATTTGTTTCCCTCTGCAGTTCTCCCTCATGGCGACGTTTCCTGAGAACATCTTGGGAATCCTCCTGTTCTGTGCCTGCGTCATGGTGTTAGGCTTCATTCAGGTGAGGATACGGTCATTTCTTAACTCACAACCTTCCGCATCATTACATGTTGTTTTTCTTGGTGTAATTACACAGTAAAACTATAGTTGAATCCCTTCTCTCCCTCTCTACTTACCTATCTCCCTCCCCCCCTCCCTCCCTCCCTCTCCTCCCCTCTACTTCCCTCCTTCCCACCTTTCCCCTCCCTCCCTCTACTTCCCTACTTACTTACTTCCCTCCCCAGGCTGTTATAGTGGTGTACGGCTTCAGCCGCCCGTTCCTGCTCAACGACCAGATCCAGGTGTCGGAGAACCAGGTGTTCTATAAACATCACATCCTGAAGGTCATCATGAGGGTCCCCATCATGTGCTTCTTCGCTAGTATCTTCTCATTCATCTTCTTTCAGATAGTAAGTTAGTCGTTTTCTTCTCTCGTCCTCTTTTTGTTTTCTCCGCTTCTCCCTTTTTGTCTTCTCTGGGACTAAAAAGTGAGCTGTGTGTGTGTGTAGGGCAGTATTGTTAGAACTATTGCCCCAGTGAGGTGTGCAGGGCAGTATTGTTAGCCCCAGTGAGGTGTGTGAGGTGTGCAGGACAGTATTGTTGCCCCAGTGAGGTGTGCAGGGCAGTATTGTTAGAACTATTGCCCCAGTGAGGTGTGCAGGACAGTATTGTTGCCCCAGTGAGGTGTGCAGGACAGTATTGTTGCCCCAGTGAGGTGTGCAGGGCAGTATTGTTAGAACTATTGCCCCAGTGAGGTGTGCAGGACAGTATTGTTGCCCCAGTGAGGTGTGTAGGGCAGTATTGTTAGAACTATTGCCCCAGTGAGGTGTGCAGGGCAGTATTGTTAGAACTATTGCCCCAGTGAGGTGTGCAGGGCAGTATTGTTAGAACTATTGCCCCAGTGAGGTATGTAGGGCAGTATTGTTAGAACTATTGCCCCAGTGAGGTGTGCAGGGCAGTATTGTTAGAACTATTGCCCCAGTGAGGTGTGCAGGGCAGTATTGTTAGAACTATTGCCCCAGTGAGGTATGCAATGCAGTATTGTTAGAACTATTGCCCCAGTGAGGTATGCAGGGCAGTATTGTTAGAACTATTGCCCCAGTGAGGTGTGTAGGGCAGTATTGTTAGAACTATTGCCCCAGTGAGGTATGCAGGACAGTATTGTTTCCCCAGTGAGGTGTGCAGGGCAGTATTGTTGCCCCAGTGAGGTGTGCAGGGCAGTATTGTTAGAACTATTGCCCCAGTGAGGTGTGCAGGACAGTATTGTTGCCCCAGTGAGGTATGCAGGGCAGTATTGTTAGAACTATTGCCCCAGTGAGGTGTGCAGGGCAGTATTGTTAGAACTATTGCCCCAGTGAGGTATGTAGGGCAGTATTGTTAGAACTATTGCCCCAGTGAGGTGTGCAGGGCAGTATTGTTAGAACTATTGCCCCAGTGAGGTGTGCAGGGCAGTATTGTTAGAACTATTGCCCCAGTGAGGTGTGCAGGGCAGTATTGTTAGAACTATTGCCCCAGTGAGGTATGCAGGGCAGTATTGTTAGAACTGTTGCCCCAGTGAGGTATGCAGGGCAGTATTGTTAGAACTATTGCCCCAGTGAGGTGTGCAGGGCAGTATTGTTAGAACTATTGCCCCAGTGAGGTGTGCAGGGCAGTATTGTTAGAACTATTGCCCCAGTGAGGTATGTAGGGCAGTATTGTTAGAACTATTGCCCCAGTGAGGTGTGCAGGGCAGTATTGTTAGAACTATTGCCCCAGTGAGGTATGCAGGGCAGTATTGTTAGAACTATTGCCCCAGTGAGGTGTGCAGGGCAGTATTGTTAGAACTATTGCCCCAGTGAGGTATGCAATGCAGTATTGTTAGAACTATTGCCCCAGTGAGGTATGCAGGGCAGTATTGTTAGAACTATTGCCCCAGTGAGGTGTGTAGGGCAGTATTGTTAGAACTATTGCCCCAGTGAGGTATGCAGGACAGTATTGTTTCCCCAGTGAGGTGTGCAGGGCAGTATTGTTGCCCCAGTGAGGTGTGCAGGGCAGTATTGTTAGAACTATTGCCCCAGTGAGGTGTGCAGGACAGTATTGTTGCCCCAGTGAGGTATGCAGGGCAGTATTGTTAGAACTATTGCCCCAGTGAGGTGTGCAGGGCAGTATTGTTAGAACTATTGCCCCAGTGAGGTATGTAGGGCAGTATTGTTAGAACTATTGCCCCAGTGAGGTGTGCAGGGCAGTATTGTTAGAACTATTGCCCCAGTGAGGTGTGCAGGGCAGTATTGTTAGAACTATTGCCCCAGTGAGGTGTGCAGGGCAGTATTGTTAGAACTATTGCCCCAGTGAGGTATGCAGGGCAGTATTGTTAGAACTGTTGCCCCAGTGAGGTATGCAGGGCAGTATTGTTAGAACTATTGCCCCAGTGAGGTGTGCAGGGCAGTATTGTTAGAACTATTGCCCCAGTGAGGTGTGCAGGGCAGTATTGTTAGAACTATTGCCCCAGTGAGGTGTGCAGGGCAGTATTGTTAGAACTATTGCCCCAGTGAGGTATGCAGGGCAGTATTGTTAGAACTATTGCCCCAGTGAGGTGTGCAGGGCAGTATTGTTAGAACTATTGCCCCAGTGAGGTGTGCAGGGCAGTATTGTTAGAACTATTGCCCCAGTGAGGTATGCAGGACAGTATTGTTGCCCCAGTGAGGTATGCAGGGCAGTATTGTTAGAACTGTTGCCCCAGTGAGGTGTAACTTGACGGTCCATAGTCTCCTAGCGATGTCACAAAAACCTGTACCATCTTTTATCTCGGTTAGTTCTCGGTTAGTTCTTATCCCACTGAGCACACACGTCAGTTCAACATCTACATTTTGATTCAAACAGTTTTTGCCCAGTGGGATATCTGTTATCAATGTTTTGTTACAGTCTGCTTGTATAAACTGCTTGTAAGCAAAATTAATTTAGTAATAATTCAATCAGTCTTAGCCTCTTGTAACAAGATGTTCTCTTCAGCCCCATGTCATTACTAACGTTCTCCCGTTGTCTTTCAGTCCTATGTGATCCTAGCCATCGTAATCTTCCTGCCTTACATCTCCCAGTCTCTAAAATGGTGCCGCAGCAAAGCTATCGGTGAGTATGTTGTACATGGATGCTAATTGCTACGTTTTAGGTTGAAATAAGGTTGAGATTCTTTATTATTTAGATTGTCTAATGTTGGGTATAAACAAATAACCTAACAGTACATAGAGGTTGAAGAAGACAGATGTTAACTACCGTTAAATCATAATATATTTAATTTGTAAGTTGAAGAGATCTGTTGTGTTCAGGCCAAATATATAGAAGGCTCCAGACTGCTGTTGTACACCTGTGTTACACAGGTTATGTTGACTTTACTTCTGTATACATAGTGTATGTATGTGGACACCACTTCAAATGAGTTGTTTTGGCTATTTCATCCACACCCATTGCTGACAGGTGTATAAAATATAGCACACAGCCATGCAATCTCCATAGACAAACATTGGCAGTAGAATGGCCTTACTGAAGAGCTCAGTGACTTTCAATGTGGCACCTTCATAGGATGCCACCTTTCAAACAAGTCAGTTTGTCAAATTTCTGCCCTGTTAGAGCTGCCCCCAGTCAACTGAAATGGGTTTCCATGGCCAAGCAGCCGCACACAAGCCTAAAATCACCATGTGCAATGCCAAGCGTCGGCTGGAGTGGTGTAAAGCTCACCACCATCGGACTCTGGAGCAGTGGAAACGCGTTCTCTGGAGTGATGAATCACACTTTACCATCTGGCAGTCCGACGGACAAATCTGGTTTTGGCGGATGCCAGGAGAACGCTACCTGCCCCAATGCATAGTGCCAACTGTAAAGTTTGGTGGAGGAGGAATAATGGTCTGGGGCTGTTTTTCATGGTTCGGGCCCCTTAGTTCCAGTGAAGAGAAATCTTAACGCTACCACATACAATGACAATTCTGTGTTTCCAACTTTATGGCAACAGTTTGGGGAAGGCCGTTTCCTGTTTCAGCATGACAATGACCCCCTGCACTAAGCGAGGTCCATACAGAAATGGTTTGTCGAGATCGATCTGGAGGAACTTGATTGGCCTGCACAGACCCTGACCTAAACCCCATCGGGATGAATTGGAACGCCGACAGCAAGCCAGGCCGAATCGCCCAACATCACTAACGCTCTTGTGTCTGAATGGAAGCAAGTCCCGCAGCAATGTTCCAACATCTAGTGGAAAACCTTCCCAGAAGAGTGGAGGCTGTTATAGCAGCAAAGGGGAACCAACTACATATTAATACCCAAGGTTTTAGAATGAGATGTTTGACGAGCAGGTGTCCACATACTTTTGGTCAAGTAGTGTATGTTGATGTGCTGTTACCCCTCAGGCCAGGTGGAGGAGACTCCAGATTCCATGATGTTTTATACGTACCATCCAAACGAACCCCTCAGCAAGGAGAGGGTGGAGGCCTTCAGCGATGGCGTGTTCGCCATCGTAGCTACTCTACTCATCTTAGACATATGGTTCGTGTATTCTGTTTGAGCGGGCAGGCAGACGAAGATGAATAATTGTTGTAATTTAAATGATGCTAATTTGTCAAATGTTTATTTAATCCGGGAGGAGCCCTGTAAAATAACGATGGTAAAGATAAATCATCTCTCCCCCCCCCCAGTGAGGACAATGTACCCGACCCAGTGATGGTCCAGAAACAGTATGGTGGGAGTCTGGTGGCGGCCCTGCAGAACTATGGTCCAGAGTACCTGGCCTATTTTGGCTCCTTCGCTACCGTGGCTCTCCTCTGGTTCGTCCATCACTCTCTCTTCCTTCACGTCACCAGGTAATACAGAACAAATTCAATTCATCAATTAAATGTTTACATTTTTTTTTTTTTTTTTACATCTGCATTTGTCAGGTTAAAGGCAAAGAAAATGAGTACATTAGAATTATACTGTTGTGTATTTGGGAAAGTTTTACTCACAATGACTGTGACGTGGTTGTTTTTACCATTTACCTCCGTCTCTCTCTTTTCATCCAGGACCACTCGTTTCATGGGCCTCCTCAACACCTTCTCTCTGGCCTTCGTAGGGGGCCTGCCCTTGGCCTACCAGCTGACCCACGAGTTCCCCCGTAACTCCCGCAACGAGCTGGAGGCCATCCAGATCAGCTGCGTCATCATCTTCTTTGCCGGCGTCTTCCAGCTCGCCATCTGGGTGGCGGCGTTGTTCAGCGAACGCGAGACGCTACACCCTTATGTGCGTTACGGCGGCCGCGAGCACGCCTTCATGTTGGCCAAGCTGGCGCTGTACCCGTGCGTTGCCCTGGGGACCTTCTTCCTCACCTGTATTCTCAGTAAGTTCAGCGCGTCTATTTTCCACCTGATGGAGATTACGGTGCCGTTTGCTTTCCTGTTGCTGAGGCTGCTGGTCAGAGGCGGGCTGGCGCTGCTGCGCCTCATATTCTGCCCCGATGGGCCGGAGACGAGGAGTGCTCTGGAGGAAGAGGAGGAAGAGGAGGCTAGGATGCCCTTCAATACCATGATCACTTAGTGGTTGTCATCTAGCTAGATGGTCAGTTTGCTCTGGGTCTGTATTCACAAATGTTGCATAGTAGGAGTGCTGATCTAGGCTCAGTTTTGACATTTATATCATAATGTGTATATAATGAATAAGATTATATGGACCAGTGGGTACCTGATCCTAGATCAGCTTTGTGAATACAGGCTCTGGACTGGGGACGTGGTCTGTCGGACAGATGTACAGTAGCTACAGCTCGTCGTGACCTCTGAGGTTGCTTCCATTTGAACTGCACATTCAGTTTGTATTGATGAGTAATTTTCTTTTCAAATTGGTTTACGTAAGTCAAGTTTAAATGTCAAGTGAAATGGAATGGAATTGGTCCCACGGTAAGCTGGTAGTTAAGGGAAATGGCACTGAGCCAGAGAAGTGGAGAGTACAATCAATGTAATTGACAGCCCTCCATTTTTATAATTTATATCTGACTTCTTGAATAATGGTTTATTGTTTACCGTTGAGAATCTAGTCTGTTTGTGCCAACATTATATTCCAAACATGTTTGGCATGACAAGGCACAGGGGTCGTGTTAAGAGTTCAGAAATCTGCATTTTAAACCATTTCACCTGCGTTTTTAATATTGAAAGTCAAGTTTCTGTTGTTTGCTTCAATAGAGTGATCAGGGGCGTGCAGCTATAGTTTTCCTTCACAGAAAACATATTCACAAAATAGCTTCATTTTCATCAGATGACAGCAGAAGTGCAAACGCTATTTGGCTAGCAGTCACTCAAGTAAATGAGCTTACAATGAAAAAGCAAGGTATTTGTTTTTGCTAAAACGATGCATGGCCATCAGATTTCAGTTTATCACGGAAAGAATGTAGCCAGCTCCTAATGTTTTTCTTAAAGTTAATCATTGTACCGGAGAAAAGTACGCTACACAGTCAGAGCGCTGTCTTCTGATAAAATGCCCGTTGGTGAATTCTCATCCAAGTGGAGAAGTGCAACCGAAGGACAAAATGAGTCTGATTCTCGAGCAGAAATTACAATAAGAAGCATTTTAGAACTGCGTTTCCAAAACGCAACAAGATATTTTTTAAGTCAGTTTTAAGAACAAATTCTTATTTACTCATGCGTTTTAAAATATTTTTTTTTGGGGGGGGCCGTGGTGAACAACGCAGAATTCTGCATTAACGTGACCCCTGAGGCAAAGGAGTGAAATGTTCACAGACTGAATTTCGGACTAGTTAATTTTGGGGTTTCATTTATTCTGAATATTCATGTCCACTTCCCAACATGCAGATAACATGGAAGTCCTCATGTGCACTGCCCGTCCAACATTCACTCACTGCTCATATTGACCGAGTTTAATCACTGAGTATAAATTCTACAAACAGTTTTTTCCCCCCTTCCTATAACATGAAACAGTGAGTGAACAGCATGAATCTGACCAACAGGGTAACTTCACTTTTTTTCAGTTCAGAATACTATAATAACCGTCCACAGGAATGTACTCACAATGTGTTGTTGGGTCAGCTCATAATATTGCAAATCACTATGCTGAACATGCACTACAATACTTCTAAAATCTTAACTTGGAATTGCTCACATTTCCCGATTACATTTTTTTCCTCCCTTGTCACAAATCTTTTAATTCCGTCCATGTTCAGCCCCGGGACGTGGGTTCTCACATTACACCGTGATTCCCTAGTTGATCCCGCCCACTGTTTTCTCCGTTGTCATAGAAATAAAATGTCATAACACAAACAGCTGTTTTATTGGAGTGAAGAAACCGATGGAGGCGCAGAATAAGGACTATATTGAATAACGACATGAAATTGGTGCAGTTTATTTTGCATGGCCCCGGTGCGTGGAGATTTCACGTTAAGGACCAATGGGAAAAAGAGTTGCAACGCTGTTCATCGGGCCATGTAACACCAACTCACCCATTTGAAAAGGCAGCTGTGTTCTCTCCACAGCTCCACCAATCAGGCTCCCATCACCTCGGTCCACACCGGGCGTGTTGTTGCGTCCCTCTTCACCGTCTCTTTAGGTCTCACTGGCATCAGACCCCTTCCCCAATCGCGTCGTACAGCACTGCTCATACTACAAGATGCACGACCAACATTTTAAGACATGTCAGAAAATTTAAAATCGGGATAGCCGACAAAGGTCTGGGGAACGGAAGAGCCGACATCCGTTGTGTCCTTGACCTCTCAAACGACGAGAATCCCGACGTACTGATGATCCTAACCCAAGTTCATAGGAAATGTGTAGCGTATGCCTGGCATTAGCTGAAAAAGGTCCCATTTTGTTATGATTTAGTAGCATTCGTTCTGCTCAGGCTAGGTTACATTTATGTGTTTTACATTTTGAAATGACGTAAAAAAAAGTATGTATATGTTGTGCTTCAGTTGTGAATAGCCATTTCTCATCTGTCCAGACAATATGTTGTACTCAGAGTAGATTCATTTCAGAAATTATTTTACTTTACTGGGCCATGTAAAATCAAACCATATAGTATGACATACAATGAAATGACCAAGACATGGTTGCAGACAGTGATTTATTTAATATAGATGTGCAATGTAAAACATGGTTTTTTTCTTTCGCAATATTCTGGATGTGACGTTTTTTCCCCCCTATAAAAAGGTCAGAGATCACTGTTATTGCTGCAATACTGTTTTGTGATGTTGAAAAAGCACTTTAATTCAGAATGCCTCAGTGTTGTCTGCTTTTAGAGCTCAAATAAGGGAACTAATGTCTTGCGTAATTGGTCAGCTGCTTTAAGTTCTGGGTCCGTGCGTGTTTTAAAATGAGCTGAACCGGAACGAGAAGCTCCACCCTCTCTCTTTGCAAAGCTACTGCTGCTCGTTTCTCCCCCCCCCCATTCCACAGTACCAGTTATGTTTACGTACATCTGTCCCAAGAGATTAAGCTATACAAGTGCCGTGTCAATCACTGCAAGTCCTTTTTAAAATAATCAATAAACTGCTTTAAAAAAAAAAAAAAAAAGCACTGTACTTATTTAAATAACATACTGATCTTGCATTCATAGCTCCGTCAAGAGAACTGATCCAGGATCAGCAGTCGTCCTCTTAGAAAATACAGGCCCCGAGTTGTACACCAAAGCTGTTTAGGATTTTTTTTTTTGCTTCCTTGAGGGTTTAACTGGTGAAAATATATCTTCATGAATTCAGATTCTCAAGAGACAAACAAACCAAGAGATGTATATTTTTGTAAAGGGGAGAAAAAAAAGTATTTATTCACCTCCATACAGAATATAGCATCACATCGATGCTTTTATACAGCACTGTGTGTGTGTCAAATCAAATGTTATTGCGGGTGTAATGAAATGCTTGTATGTGTATATATTATCTTAACTCTATTTCACAATACAACGTAAACTTTTCAATCTTACCCCACTTCAAAAAGCTATAGATTTATTAGAAAACAATTCTGCATAAGCAATCAAACAAAGAAAAAGTCAAAAGATGATTAAAAAGATAAAGACATGAGACCCCAACTTTTGCAATTGCATAAAGCACAACTAAATAAATACGTAAAAACCCAGAGGATAATCAAAGTAAGTGTTTCAGACCGTGCTTTGGTAAACATTTCTGGAAGTATCTCTCTGCTAATCAGAACAGATGAAGGGTTGAATTCAATCAATCAAAAGACACAGGATGGATTTTTTTCTCCAGTGCAACAAAAAAAAAAGCACCTTTTGAATCATTCAAATGGAGTTTGTTTTGATTATTTTTCAACCAGTAAACATCGTTTATCAATCACAACTTTCATGTTTCTCAGGGTGGATGTTTTTCTACTCTTCAATTGTTCAGTGTTGGTGATGGCGTGTCCACTGGAGCAGCTTCTTGTTTTTAACTGATAGGAGTGGAACCCGGTCCGACGAGTTGTGCGTTCCAAGATGCCGTTCTGCACACCACTGTTATACTGCGCTGTTATTTGCCTGTTAGCTTGCACGATTCTCCTTCAACAAGCTATTTTCGCCCACAGGACTGCCACTGACTGTCGTGAGTGAAAAGCCCAGGAGGCCGGCCGTTTCTGAGATACTGAAACCGACGATCATACCACGCTCAGTCACTTAGGTCACCATTCTAACGTTCAATGGAACAGTAACTGAATGTCTCGATGCCTGTCTGCCTGTTTTATATAGCAAACCACGTGACTCACTGTCTATGGGAGCAAAGCATTTATGTGAACGAGGTGGTGTACCTAAAACTGGCCACTGAGTGTGTGTACACACACGCGCACTGTAATTCGCCTCACACTGCAATCATAACATGAAATGTTACCAAAATATCTTGAATTCTCTCAATACTAACCCCTTTAAGAGCAATACAACAAATAAGTAGACTTCTAAAATATTGTTATTTTTTACAAATTTGACAAAAGATCTGAGTCTGGTAAGAAAATTAATAGGAATATTGGAACTGTTGAATGGTTCAGCTCAGCTGGAGAGAGATGGGCAATCAACTATAATAATTGTTTAACAGGCTAGACATAAAAGGTAGCAAAAAATGATTTCTTTCACCTCACATCAGCAGCCACCAGTTCACCTTTTATGTCAATATATGTCCCCCCCCCCAAAAGTTTATATCCCCCCCCACCTAGCTACCTATTCAACCGCAGTTTATTAATGCTATGGCTACAGATAAATAATAACATCCCGTTGTATTGTTTTGCATATAGTTTAAAGACTACCAGATTTGATATTAGGTCTTTGTTCAGATAAATATGATATTCTTATGTACAGTAATACATTGGAGATATGTACACAGTGTATGCTGGTTGCTATAGTTGCCAAATTCTGGTAACTTTCCCAGAAATCCCGGTTGGACGATAATCGGATTTCTTGCTTATTCCCTCCTGATTTTTGGGGAGTATTACAACTAGGATTTCGGGAAATTTAGCAAATTACACATTTTTCTGCGTTTGTTTACAGTGATCCATACTGAGGTCAAGTGTCAATAGCTACAGAAATACAGTACCAGTCAAAGGTTTGGACACACCTACTCTTAATTTTCCCCCCTTTATTTTTACTATTTTCTACATTGTAAAATAACAGTGAAGACATCAAAGCTATGAAATAACAAATATGGAATCATGTAGTAACCAAAATATATTTTATTTTAGATTCTTCAAAGTAGCCACCCTTTGCTTTGACAGCTTTGCACACTCTTGGTATTCTCTCAACCAGATTTACCTGGAATGCTTTTCAAACAGTCTTGGAGTTCCCACATATGCTGAGCACTTGTTGGCGGCTGCTTTTCCTTCACTGCGGTCCGACTCATCCCAAACCATCTCAACTGGGTTGAGGTCGGGGGGTTGTGGAGGCCAGGTCATCTGATACAGCACTCCATCACTCCTTCTTGGTCAAATAGCCCTTACATAGCCTGGAGGTGTGTTGGGTCATTGTCCTGTTGAAAAATAAATTATAGTCCCACTAAGCGCAAACCAGATTGGATGGCGTATCACTGCAGAATCCTGTGGCAGCCATGCTGGTTAAGTGTGCCTTGAATTCTAAATAAATCAGTGTCACCAGCAAAGCACCACGCCTCCTCCTCCATGCTTCACGGTGGGAACCACACATGCAGAGATCATCCGTTCAGCGTCACAAAGACACGGCGGTTGGACCCAAAAATCTGACATTTGGACTCATCAGACCAAAAGGACAGATTTCCACCGGTCTAATGTCCATTGCTCTTGTTTCTTGGCCCAAGCAAGTCTCTTATTCTTCTTATTGGTGTGTTTTTTTGTTGTTGCAGCAAATCGACCATGAAGGCCTGATTCATGCAGTCTCCTCTGAACAGTTGACTGCACTTGTAGAAACATTCAAAGTTCTCAATGTTCCGGATTGACTGACCTTCATGTCTTTAAAGTAATGATGGACTGTTGTTTCTCTTTGCTTATTTGAGCTGTTCTTTCTATAATATGGACTTGGTCTTTTACCAAATAGGGCGATCTTCTGTATACCACACAACTGATTGGCTCAAATGTATTAAGGAAAGAAATTCCACAAGTTAACTTTTAACAAGGCAAATCTGTTAATTGAAATGCTTTCCAGATGACTACCTCATGAAGCTGGTTGAGAGAATGCCAATAGTGTGCAAAGGGTGGCTACTTTGAAGAATCTCAAATATAAATTATATTTAGATTTGATTACTACATGATTCCATTTGTGTTATTTCATAGTGTTGATGTGTTCATTATTATTCTACAATGTAGAAAGAACATAGTAAAAATAAAGAAAAACCCTTGAATGAGTAGGCGTGTCTACACTTTTGAGTGGTACTGTATCTATAGCGTGAGGTCAAGTTACAATACCTAACAGTAGGTAAAACTACAAACTAAAACTAGTTCAGAAGATAAACAGCTTATTTCAGCTGTAATGAACGACAGGACTTAGGAACATGCTTAAATGTTTTAGATCGTATATGTTATGTTGACGTGAAGACCATCATCTCTGATATAGACAGATACATACTATTATTAAATAAACACCATGCCCAAGTCAAGTGTGTTTAGTATCTTCATGTTGGGGGCAGCGTCTAAAAACGTTCATTAGTGCACACTGTAGAAAAACGTTATGCAACGGAAAAACAGACGTTTCTTATTGGACAAGTTCAGGTCAGTACCCTCCCTGTTTCGGTCCGTTTTCTTCGGTTTGGTGTCTAGTGAATAAGACCCTGCTGTTGCTCCAAGCCAACACCATCCCAGGATAAGCTGGTATCCTGGTTCTGTAAAATGTGCCCCTGTGTCTTCTGCAGTTCGGCTAAAATCACTGTAATAATCTCCATCCATCCACAGGGAGACCGCCAGTCACTGTCCCCTACAGTACGTTATGAAACAAACCATATGCGTTCTTAACTAGGAACAACTTTGTTTCTTCAGAGCAACGTAGCCTTTAGTCTTTAAAATGTTGCTAATGCTAGTTAGCGTGGTAGCGTTACATTGGCTTACTGTAGTTTTTTGGTGTAGGTGCTCGTGCAGGTCCCAGTGGTACATGTGAAGTCCCGAAAGTATTGTTGTTATTTGTAAAAGGTAACTCCTTGTTGCTAGGAGCAACAGCGTAGCTCACAATGAGGACTGGTTAAAAGAACAAGAAAAACAAAAAAAGTCGCTGAGCAGAAGAGTTTCTGGAAGAAGGTAGAAATCACCCAAAAAAGACGATTGCTATGGTGTGTGGTCAACCACACCCCCTCCCAAAATGGCTGCTGTGCCATTTCCCCCCCTCGCATTACTTGACGTAGATCCAGAAAAAATAGATGTGTAAGATCCAGAAAAAATAGATGTGTAAATCTAGTAACACGCAAGCAGCCAAAGACATTTTCTCTCGGACACACGCTCTCTCTCTCTCTCTGTCTGTGTGTGTGTGTGTACTACATGGCAGCAGGGGGCAGTATTCCCCTGTCACTCAGACGGTCTCTCATGGTGTTAAAGATACTGAGCTGCTGCTCTGGCTGCAGGACCAACAGCTGCTGTAACACCTTGCTGGGGTTGGGACCTCTGGAACACAGACATCACATGTCATTAATACTTTTTGAAGTCAGTTTGATTCAGAAAAATAAATAATCACACTTTATATTTAAATGCCGTAACACAGAATAAAATAAAAGTCCCATCATGGTATAGTGAATGACCCATTACTGCTTATCACTTATTAACCATAATGTATTCACATGACTTTACTTTATTAAAATATTCCAGTTGTTGTGTATATTACATTAGTTTTATTTGATAACTTTATTATTTAATCCCAAATCATCATCTCATCTGTCTACGCTGTCTGACAAAAATCACTATTTTAGTAGTTCTTCAAAGTAAACAAGGCATACTTTAATGACTGCTGAATACCAACTATCAAATCACTTAGATCATGTATTTTCAGGTAGAGATACCTCAAAGCAATTGCTCTCTATGTATCCCCTCTTGATTGTGCATTCTTCTGTTCCTTATGTAGCAGGCGTGCAAAGGATTATGGTCATAGTAGTTAATAGTACAGAAAACGTGGTTAAACTATGTAGAACTTTGGCCTGTTGGAAACTACAACTCCCTACTACAGGGCATGACCTCTAGAAAATAAATGCAGCACAATGTGCGCATTGAGCTCACAGACAAATGGAATTCAAATAATTGGACAAATGTCAATAAATAGTTGTTTAAAAAACGAAAAATAACAGAGACACTGTCGCTCAGCAGTACTTAACATAACAGGGTCAGCCATAATAACTAACTACCAATAAATAACCTCTTATCAAACCACAGGACAGGGTCAGCCATAACTAAATTAACTGGAGCCAGTTCAGAAGGGAAACCAGAGTGCCCCGCCTCAGGCTGAGGCATCAACTAGAGGTTAGTATCAATCACACCAACCTTACTGCTGGTCTATTTCAGCTGACTGGGTCTGATCACTCATCCTGCTGCCGCTTGATGCTACTATGAACTGGCATCTTGTTCTGCATTGATGCTACTATGAACTGGCATCTTGTTCTACATTGATGCTACTATGAACTGGCATCTTGTTCTGCATTGATGCTACTATGAACTGGCATCTTGTTCTGCATTGATGCTACTATGAACTGGCATCTTGTTCTGCATTGATGCTACTATGAACTGGCATCTTGTTCTACATTGATGCTACTATGAACTGGCATCTTGTTCTACATTGATGCTACTATGAACTGGCATCTTGTTCTGCATTGATGCTACTATGAACTGGCATCTTGTTCTGCATTGATGCTACTATGAACTGGCATCTTGTTCTGCATTGATGCTACTATGAACTGGCATCTTGTTCTGCATTGATGCTACTATGAACTGGCATCTTGTTCTGCATTGATGCTACTATGAACTGGCATCTTGTTCTGCATTGATGCTACTATGAACTGGCATCTTGTTCTACATTGATGCTACTATGAACTGGCATCTTGTTCTGCATTGATGCTACTATGAACTGGCATCTTGTTCTGCATTGATGCTACTATGAACTGGCATCTTGTTCTGCATTTTAACTAGATGTTTCTCTCTATGCCGCTGTGTAACTAAACTCAGCAAAAAAAGAAGCGTCCCTTTTTCAGGACCCTGTCTTTCAAAGATAATTCTGGCAAATCTGGTGCAGTCCATGAGGAGATGCACTGCAGTACTTAATGCAGCTGGTGGCCACACTGGATACTGACTGTTACTTTTGATTTAAACCCTCCCTTTGTTTAGGGACACATTATTGCATTTCTGTTAGTCACATATCTGTGGAACTTGTTCAGTTTATGTCTCAGTTGTTGAATCTTGTTGTGTTCATACAAATATTTACACATGTTAAGTTTGCTGAAAATAAACACAGTTGACAGTGAGGACCTTTCTTTTTTTGCTGAGTTTAGATGTTTCTCTCTATGTTGCTGTGGTAACTAGCTGTGGTAACTAGACGTTTCTCTCTATGTTGCTGTGGTAACTAGACGTTTCTCTCTATGTTGCTGTGGTAACTAGCTGTGGTAACTAGACGTTTCTCTCTATGTTGCTGTGGTAACTAGACGTTTCTCTCTATGTTGCTGTGGTAACTAGATGTTTCTCTCTATGTTGCTGTGGTAACTAGACGTTTCTCTCTATGTTGCTGTGGTAACTAGCTGTGGTAACTAGACGTTTCTCTCTATGTTGCTGTGGTAACTAGACGTTTCTCTCTATGTTGCTGTGGTAACTAGATGTTTCTCTCTATGTTGCTGTGGTAACTAGACGTTGCTGTGGTAACTAGACGTTTCTCTCTATGTTGCTGTGGTAACTAGATGTTTCTCTCTATGTTGTTGTGGTAACTAGATGTTTCTCTCTATGTTGCTGTGGTAACTAGACGTTTCTCTCTATGTTGTTGTGGTAACTAGATGTTTCTCTCTATGTTGCTGTGGTAACTAGATGTTTCTCTCTATGTTGCTGTGGTAACTAGATGTTTCTCTCTATGTTGTTGTGGTAACTAGATGTTTCTCTCTATGTTGCTGTGGTAACTAGATGTTTCTCTCTATGTTGCTGTGGTAACTAGATGTTTCTCTCTATGTTGCTGTGGTAACTAGACGTTTCTCTCTATGTTGCTGTGGTAACTAGATGTTTCTCTCTATGTTGCTGTGGTAACTAGATGTTTCTCTCTATGTTGCTGTGGTAACTAGATGTTTCTCTCTATGTTGCTGTGGTAACTAGATGTTTCTCTCTGTGTTGCTGTGGTAACTAGATGTTTCTCTCTGTGTTGCTGTGGTAACTAGATGTTTCTCTCTATGTTGCTGTGGTAACTAGATGTTTCTCTCTGTGTTGCTGTGGTAACTAGACGTTTCTCTCTATGTTGCTGTGGTAACTAGATGTTTTTCTCTGTGCTGCTGTGTAACTACAGTTGAAGTCGGAAGTTTACATACACTTAGGTTGGAGTCATTAAAACTCGTTTTTCAACCACTCCACAAATTTATTGTTAACAAACTATAGTTTTGGCAAGTCAGTTAGGACATCTACTTTGTGCATGACAAGTAATTTTTTCCAACAATTGTTTACAGACAGATTATTTAACTTATAATTCACTGTATCACAATTCCAGTGGGTCAGAAGTTTACATACACTAAATTGACTGTGCCTTTAAACAGCTTGGAAAATTCCAGAAAATTATGTCATGGTTTTAGAAGCTTCTGATAGGCTAATTGACATAATTTGAGTCAATTGGAGGTGTACTTGTGGATGTATTTCCAGGCCCACCTTCAAATGCAGTGCCTCTTTGCTTGACATCATGGGAAAATCTAAAGAAATCAGCCAAGACCCCAGAAAAAAAATTGTAGAGCTCCACAAGTCTGGTTCATCCTTGGGAGCAATTTCCAAATGCCTGAAGGTACCACATTCATCTGTACAAACAATAGTATGCAAGTATAAACACCATGGGACCACGCAGCCGTCATACCACTCAGGAAGGAGACGCATTCTGTCTCCTAGAGATGAACGTAGTTTGGTGAGAAAAGTGCAAATAAATCCCTGAACAACAGCAAAGGACCTTGTGTAGATGCTGGAGGAAACAGGTACAAAAGTATCTATATCCACAGTAAAACGAGTCCTATATCGACATAACCTGAAAGGCCGCTCAGCAAGGAAGAAGCCACTGCTCCAAAACCTCCATAAATAAGCCAGACTACGGTTTGGGGACAAAGATGGTACTTTTTGGAGAAATGTCCTCTGGTCTGATGAAACAAAAACAGAACTGTTTGGCCATCGTTATGTTTGGAGGAAAAAGGGGGAGGCTTGCAAGCTGAAGAACACCATCTCAACCGTGAAGCACGGGGGTGGCAGCATCATGTTGTGGGGGTGCTTTGCTGCAGGAGGGACTGGTGCACTTCACAAAATAGATGGCTTCATGAGGGAGGAAAATGATGTGGATATATTGAAGGAACATCTCAAGACATCAGTCAGGAAGTTAAAGCTTGGTCGCAAATGGGTCTTCCAAATGAACAATGACCCCAAGTATACTTCAAAAGTTGTGGCAAAATGTCTTAAGGACAACAAAGTCAAGGTATTGGACTGGCCATAACAAAGCCCTGACCTCAATCCCATAGAAAATTTGTGCGCATCACTGAAAAAGCGTGTTCGAGCAAGGAGGCCTACAAACCTGACTCTGTTACACCAGCTCTGTCAGGAGGAATGGGCCAAAATTCACCCAACTTATTGTGGGAAGCTTGTGGAAGGCTACCTGAAACGTTTGACCCACGTTAAACAATTTAAAGGCAATGCTACTAAATAGTAATTGAGTGTATGTAAACTTCTGACCCACTGGGAATGTGATGAAAAAAATAAAAGCTGAAATAAATCTACTATTATTCTGACATTTTACATTCATAAAATAAAGTGGTGATCCTAACTGTCCTAAAACAGGGAATTTGTACTCGGATTAAATGTCAGGAATTGTGAAAAACGGAGTTTAAATGTATTTGGTAAAGGTGTATGTAAACTTCTGACTTCAACTGTATCTAAACAGTGCTCTGGCATAAGGTTCTGCTGTTCTGGGGGATTGGTATGGCTCACTGTCTTTAGGCTATTTTATATTGATGCAGTGATCTACCCTGAAGGAGCAGAGACTATATCACCACGACTTGCATTATAAGCTGCGAGGGAATCCTCCTGGCTAGGTGAATGTGACGACCCTTACCTGATGAAGCTGGCTAGGTGAATGTGACGACCCTTACCCGATGAAGCTGGCTAGGTGAATGACAACCCTTACCTGATGAAGCTGGCTAGGTGAATGACAACCCTTACCTGATGAAGCTGGCTAGGTGAATGACAACCCTTACCTGATGAAGCTGGCTAGGTTAAAGTGACGACCCTTACCTGATGAAGCTGGCTATGTTAAAGTGACGACTCTTACCTGATGAAGCTGGCTAGGTTAAAGTGACGACCCTTACCTGATGAAGCTGGCTAGGTTAAAGTGACGACCCTTACCTGATGAAGCTGGCTATGTTAAAGTGACGACCCTTACCTGATGAAGCTGGCTATGTTAAAGTGACGACCCTTACCTGATGAAGCTGGCTTTGTTAAAGTGACGACCCTTACCTGATGAAGCTGGCTAGGTTAAAGTGATGACCCTTACCTGATGAAGCTGGCTAGGTTAAAGTGACGACTCTTACCTGATGAAGCTGGCTAGGTTAAAGTGACGACCCTTACCTGATGAAGCTGGCTAGGTTAAAGTGACGACCCTTACCTGATGAAGCTGGCTAGGTTAAAGTGACGACCCTTACCTGATGAAGCTGGCTATGTTAAAGTGACGACCCTTACCTGATGAAGCTGGCTAGGTTAAAGTGATGACCCTTACCTGATGAAGCTGGCTAGGTTAAAGTGACGACCCTTACCTGATGATGCTGGCTAGGTTAAAGTGACGACGTTTACCTGATGAAGCTGGCTAGGTTAAAGTGACGACGTTTACCTGATGAAGCTGGCTAGGTTAAAGTGACGACACTTACCTGATGAAGCTGGCTAGGTTAAAGTGACGACTCTTACCTGATGAAGCTGGCTAGGTTAAAGTGACGACCCTTACCTGATGAAGCTGGCTATGTTAAAGTGACGACCCTTACCTGATGAAGCTGGCTAGGTTAAAGTGACGACCCTTACCTGATGATGCTGGCTAGGTTAAAGTGACGACCCTTACCTGATGAAGCTGGCTATGTTAAAGTGACAACCCTTACCTGATGATGCTGGCTAGGTTAAAGTGACGACCCTTACCTGATGAAGCTGGCTATGTAAACGTGAGTGAAGGTAGCCATCAGATACTGACAGTCGAAGCGATCCATGATGCCCCCGTGACCAGGGATGGTGTCTGCAAAGTCCTGGCAGGAGAGAGAGAAGTTATTACAGAGAAATCACAGATTGTGTCTTTAAGGTATCCATGGAAATCACCCTAGAGAGAGAAGTTATTATAGAGATGGTCCTGAGAGAGAGAAGTTATTATAGAGATGGTCCTGAGAGAGAGAGAAGTTATTACAGAGATGGTCCTGAGAGAGAGAGAAGTTATTACAGAGATGGTCCTGAGAGAGAGAGAAGTTATTACAGAGATGGTCCTGAGAGAGAGAGAAGTTATTATAGAGATGGTCCTGAGAGAGAGAGAAGTTATTACAGAGATGGTCCTGAGAGAGAGAGAAGTTATTATAGAGATGGTCCTGAGAGAGAGAGAAGTTATTACAGAGATGGTCCTGAGAGAGAGAGAAGTTATTACAGAGATGGTCCTGAGAGAGAGAGAGAAGTTATTACAGAGATGGTCCTGAGAGAGAGAGAAGTTATTACAGAGATGGTCCTGAGAGAGAGAGAAGTTATTACAGAGATGGTCCTGAGAGAGAGAGAAGTTATTACAGAGATGGTCCTGAGAGAGAGAGAAGTTATTACAGAGATGGTCCTGAGAGAGAGAGAAGTTATTACAGAGATGGTCCTGAGAGAGAGAGAAGTTATTACAGAGATGGTCCTGAGAGAGAGAGAAGTTATTACAGAGATGGTCCTGAGAGAGAGAGAAGTTATTATAGAGATGGTCCTGAGAGAGAGAGAAGTTATTATAGAGATGGTCCTGAGAGAGAGAGAAGTTATTATAGAGATGGTCCTGAGAGAGAGAAGTTATTACAGAGATGGTCCTGAGAGAGAGAAGTTATTACAGAGATGGTCCTGGAGAGAGAGAGAAGTTATTACAGAGATGGTCCTGAGAGTTACAGAGATGGTCCTGAGAGAGAGAGAAGTTATTATAGAGATGGTCCTGAGAGAGAGAAGTTATTACAGAGATGGTCCTGAGAGTTACAGAGATGGTCCTGAGAGAGAGAGAAGTTATTATAGAGATGGTCCTGAGAGAGAGAAGTTATTACAGAGATGGTCCTGAGAGAGAGAGAAGTTATTACAGAGATGGTCCTGAGAGAGAGAGAAGTTATTACAGAGATGGTCCTGAGAGAGAGAGAAGTTATTACAGAGATGGTCCTGAGAGAGAGAAGTTATTACAGAGATGGTCCTGAGAGAGAGAGAAGTTATTACAGAGATGGTCCTGAGAGAGAGAAGTTATTAGAGATGGTCCTGAGAGAGAGAGAAGTTATTACAGAGATGGTCCTGAGAGAGAGAGAAGTTATTACAGAGATGGTCCTGAGAGAGAGAGAAGTTATTACAGAGATGGTCCTGAGGGAGAGAAGTTATTACAGAGAAATCACAGATTGTGTCTTTAAGGTATCCATGGAAATATTGATCTAAATAAACAAACAGTGAAGCGTGGCCGGCCTGTGTGTGTTTTCTCACTTTGATCTGGAACGCTCGTTTGAAGCCGCTGGCGAAGAATCCTCCAAAGGGACCAATCAGAGAGGCGAAGGTGGAGAGCACCACACTGTGGATCTGATACGGGTACAGGTTCACCGTTCTCTGTAGAGACGTACACACACACGTTGTTTAGGGTTTCTGATTGGACTCACTAAAACAAGTACCACTATGTATTGGGCATCAGCTAATTAGTAAATGGTCTGAACAGCATAGTAAATACAACTCAGTATTGACCCTGTCTGGAACACACGACAACAGACTCTCTCTGTCTCCCATCCTCACCAGACCAGTAACAGACTCTCTCTCCCATCCTCACCAGACCAGTAACAGACTCTCTCTCTCTCTCATCCTCACCAGACCAGTAACAGACTCTCTCTCTCTCATCCTCACCAGACCAGTAACAGACTCTCTCTGTCTCCCATCCTCACCAGACCAGTAACAGACTCTCTCTCCCATCCTCACCAGACCAGTAACAGACTCTCTCTCTCTCTCATCCTCACCAGACCAGTAACAGACTCTCTCTCCCATCCTCACCAGACCAGTAACAGACTCTCTCTCTCTCTCATCCTCACCAGACCAGTAACAGACTCTCTCTCTCTCTCATCCTCACCAGACCAGTAACAGACTCTCTCTGTCTCCCATCCTCACCAGACCAGTAACAGACTCTCTCTGTCTCCCATCCTCACCAGACCAGTAACAGACTCTCTCTCCGCATCCCATCCTCACCAGACCAGTAACAGACTCTCTCTCTCATCCTCACCAGACCAGTAACAGACTCTCTCTCCCATCCTCACCAGACCAGTAACAGACTCTCTCTCTCTCTCATCCTCACCAGACCAGTAACAGACTCTCTCTCTCTCTCTCTCTCATCCTCACCAGACCAGTAACAGACTCTCTCTCTCTCTCATCCTCACCAGACCAGTAACAGACTCTCTCTCTCTCTCATCCTCACCAGACCAGTAACAGACTCTCTCTCCGCATCCCATCCTCACCAGACCAGTAACAGACTCTCTCCGCATCCCATCCTCACCAGACCAGTAACAGACTCTCTCTCTCATCCTCACCAGACCAGTAACAGACCAGTCTGCCTGTTAATGTCTAAGCCATCTAGGAGCACATGAAAGCCATATTTTGAATTCTTCAAACTGGGGATTTCTGGGAATGTTTCAGGAATTTACTTACCCATTTGAGGATGTTTTGGACAGCGAAGGGAAATGTGTACTGTTGCATCACAAAGATGTCCGAGGGTTCACAGTCCGCTGTGAAACGGTCGTTGTACTCCACAGGACATACAAAGTACTGGAACTGAGCTAGCAGGTAGGCCAGCTAGGAGAAACACAGCAGAGGGAGCATCAATAAGGATGTCACTTTATTTCCGTGCTCTAAATGTAAAAAGGTACTGCCACCACTATCGTCGCAACTTTACTGCGCTGTAGTACTCACGATGAAGCCACAGACCAGGGTCCCAAAGAAGCCTCCTATAAACCCCTCCCACGTCTTCTTAGGAGACAGCTGTAAGAAAATTAAAAAATATATACATTGAATTTGGAACGTGTTAGGGCCCAAATATTCTCTCTCTTTCTATGTCTTTTTAAATTCATGAAATATATATATTTTTATTGCAATTCCACTTCCTGAACTGGGAGTATAGAAACTGAGTTGAGTGGAGACAGATACAGTAACCGTGTTTCACACGGGGGAACGACATAGCGTTTCACACGGGGGAACGACATAGCGTTTCACACGGGGGAACGACATAGCGTTTCACACGGGGGAACGACATAGCGTTTCACACGGGGGAACGACATAGCGTTTCACACGGGGGAACGACATAGCGTTTCACACGGGGGAACGACATAGCGTTTCACACGGGGGAACGACATAGCGTTTCACACGGGGGAACGACATAGCGTTTCACACGGGGGAACGACATAGCGCTTCACACGGGGGAACGACATAGCGTTTCACACGGGGATGACAGTACCCAGCCTGTCCTGGCCTTGCCTCAGTGTGCCAACCCTAACCCCAAGCCACATGTGACTCATCTTCACTGGGAAAGAAGAAGGTCCTGCAGCCATACTGAGAATCACTGTGTGTGTGTGTGTGGGTGTGCGTGGAGGGGTTGGGTTGTATTAAGCAAAAAAAAAGACTCATTGCAAGAATGTCCAATAAAGTCTTCTTCTTCTTGGTTTTAGGAGCTCCTCTTCTCTTCGTGTATTGACTGGGATTCGGGTGGAATTGGGCCCAAAGTAACCCTGGTACTTACTGGTAATATATTTAAGCAATAGGGAATCTCGGGGCTTTGTGGTATTATATGGCCAATATACCACGGCTAAGGGCTGTTCTTAAGCACGACGCAACACGGAGTCCCTGGATACAGCCATTAGCCGTGGTATATTTGGCCATATACCACAAAGTCCCCAGATGCCTTATTGCTATTATAACTGGCTACCAACCTAATTACAGCAGTACAAGGAAATGCTGTCACACCCGTGGTATACGGTCTGAAATAGCAACGGCTGTCAGCCAATCAGCATTCAGGGCTCAAACCACCCAGTTTATAATATATGATAATATATGATAATATAAGTGTACCTTAATGAGCGGCGTTCTGCCAAAGAAGAAACCAAACAGGTAGGCCATTATGTCATTGCATATCACTATGGAGATGGGGACGATGAACCTGGAAAACAACATTCAAGATGTAAACATTGTCAAAGATTTGGAAAAACTGTTTAGCGGTTGTAGACACCGCTTATATACAGATTGAATATACAGAGCCACTATCGTAACTACCGCCCTACCGTAACATACCTGGCAGGCTACCGCCCTACCGTAACATACCAGGTAGGCTACCGCCCTACCGTACCATACCTGGCAGGCTACCGCCCTACCGTAACATACCAGGTAGGCTACCGCCCTACCGTACCATACCAGGTAGGCTACCGCCCTACCTAAACATACCTGGCAGGCTACCGCCCTACCGTAACATACCTGGCAGGCTACCGCCCTACCGTAACATACCTGGCAGGCTACCGCCCTACCGTAACATACCTGGTAGGCTACCGCCCTACCGTAACATACCAGGCAGGCTACCGCCCTACCGTAACATACCAGGCAGGCTACCGCCCTGCCGTAACATACCTGGCAGGCTACCGCCCTACCGTACCATACCTGGCAGGCTACCGCCCTACCGTACCATACCTGGCAGGCTACCGCCCTACCGTACCATACCTGGCAGGCTACCGCCCTACCGTAACATACCAGGTAGGCTACCGCCCTACCGTAACATACCTGGCAGGCTACCGCCCTACCGTAACATACCTGGCAGGCTACCGCCCTACCGTAGGCTACCGCCCTACCGTAACATACCTGGCAGGCTACCACCCTACCGTAGGCTACCGCCCTACCGTAACATACCTGGCAGGCTACCGCCCTACCGTAACATACCTGGTAGGCTACCGCCCTACCGTAACATACCTGGTAGGCTACCGCCCTACCGCAACATACCTGGTAGGCTACCGCCCTACCGCAACATACCTGGTAGGCTACCGCCCTACCGTAACATACCTGGTAGGCTACCGCCCTACCGTAACATACCTGGTAGGCTACCGCCCTACCGTAACATACCTGGCAGGCTACCGCCCTACCGTAACATACCTGGTAGGCTACCGCCCTACCGTAACATACCTGGTATGTCGATGAAAAATAGACCTTTCAAACGTTATATGCAACATTATCCGCAAGTGACTTGAGGCCGACCGTAATATTGTCGAAATTCTGCTTTTATTAACCATCCGAATTGGTTAAAAAAAAAAAATTTTTAAAGGTTATGCATGCGATCATATTAGGCGATAATTAAGAGAAGTGATGGTGTCAGGTGGAAATGATCTCAAACGTTTTACCATTACGAAGTACAGCCACATTGTCCAGTTGTCTGAAGCACGTTATAGAGTTCACAGCTGGCAATGTCTCATCGCGATTTGTGGGGAATAACCAATGTCAA
Source organism: Salvelinus alpinus (assembly GCF_045679555.1). Lineage (NCBI taxonomy): Eukaryota > Metazoa > Chordata > Actinopteri > Salmoniformes > Salmonidae > Salvelinus > Salvelinus alpinus. Next base: position 5,147,365 of record NC_092104.1, on the reverse strand, counting down.
TGAGCGTCATCACCATCTTCCTTAAACTGCCGTTTACCAGTTGAGATAATGAGTTGATTTTACTCCTGGCTTAGAGTTTGTTTTAACTGTTAACTCGAAATGACACAACGACAAGGTTCCAGTTTAACAAAGTTTACTGTACTATATGAACACACTACAAGGTAGCCATTACACTCAAGGCTAGGTCCATCAACGACTAGACTTCCTGCGCATGCGCACTCTTGACTGAGTGATAGCCCCGTAATAACAGAAATATAGGGATACTTAAAACATGAACTTAGGGCCTCCCGGGTGGCGCAGTGGTCTAGAGCACTGCACCGCAGTGCGGCTTGGTTGGGTTGTGCTTCGGAGGACGCATGACTTTCGACCTTCGTCTCTCCCGAGCCCGTACGGGAGTTGTAGCGATGAGACAAGATAGTAATTACTAGCGATTGGATACCACGAAAATTGGGGAGAAAAGGGGATAAAAAAAACCATGAACTTAACATTAACGTCACACTAAAACCTACTCTGGGGCTGAGAGTTTATTTAGGATTAAAGAAGGATTCTTAGGACCTTTTCTGCGATGTTTCTTTGTGGAACCGGGCCCTGGTCTGTCTGCAATGTTTCTTTGTGGAACCGGGCCCTGGTCTATCTGGGTGCGATGTTTCTTTGTGGAACCGGGCTCTGGTCTATCTGGGTGCGATGTTTCTTTGTGGAACCGGGCCCTGGTCTGTCTGGGCGCGATGTTTCTTTGTGGAACCGGGCCCTGGTCTATCTGGGTGCGATGTTTCTTTGTGGAACCGGGCCCTGGTCTATCTGGGTGCGATGTTTCTTTGTGGAACCGGGCCCTGGTCTGTCTGGGCGCGATGTTTCTTTGTGGAACCGGGCCCTGGTCTATCTGGGTGCGATGTTTCTTTGTGGAACCGGGCCCTGGTCTATCTGGGCGCGATGTTTCTTTGTGGAACCGGGCCCTGGTCTATCTGGGTCGCGATGTTTCTTTGTGGAACCGGGCTCTGGTCTGTCTGGGTGCGATGTTTCTTTGTGGAACCGGGCCCTGGTCTATCTGGGCGCGATGTTTCTTTGTGGAACCGGGCTCTGGTCTGTCTGGGTGCGATGTTTCTTTGTGGAACCGGGCCCTGGTCTATCTGGGCGCGATGTTTCTTTGTGGAACCGGGCCCTGGTCTATCTGGGTGCGATGTTTCTTTGTGGAACCGGGCCCTGGTCTATCTGGGTGCGATGTTTCTTTGTGGAACCGGGCCCTGGTCTATCTGGGTGCGATGTTTCTTTGTGGAACCGGGCCCTGGTCTGTCTGGGTGCGATGTTTCTTTGTGGAACCGGGCCCTGGTCTATCTGGGCGCGATGTTTCTTTGTGGAACCGGGCCCTGGTCTGTCTGGGCGCGATGTTTCTTTGTGGAACCGGGCCCTGGTCTGTCTGGGCGCGATGTTTCTTTGTGGAACCGGGCCCTGGTCTGTCTGGGCGCGATGTTTCTTTGTGGAACCGGGCCCTGGTCTGTCTGCAATGTTTCTTTGTGGAACCGGGCCCTGGTCTATCTGGGCGCGATGTTTCTTTGTGGAACCGGGCCCTGGTCTGTCTGCAATGTTTCTTTGTGGAACCGGGCCCTGGTCTATCTGGGTGCGATGTTTCTTTGTGGAACCGGGCTCTGGTCTGTCTGGTCGCGACGTTTCTTTGTGGAACCGGGCCCTGGTCTGTCTGCAATGTTTCTTTGTGGAACCGGGCCCTGGTCTATCTGGGCGCGATGTTTCTTTGTGGAACCGGGCCCTGGTCTGTCTGCAATGTTTCTTTGTGGAACCGGGCCCTGGTCTATCTGGGTGCGATGTTTCTTTGTGGAACCGGGCCCTGGTCTATCTGGGTGCGATGTTTCTTTGTGGAACCGGGCTCTGGTCTGTCTGGTCGCGACGTTTCTTTGTGACCAGAAACACTGATGCTGTGTCAAGGCTCTACGCGGACCTTTTTTTAAACAAGGAGCATGTGCGCTGACCTAAGTTGGAAAATGTAGACGCACAATGACAAATATTTGGCGTAATAAAGCTACAATCTGGTGCACTGGGGCTCCTAAATAAAATGTCAGGTCCCACAGAAAAATATTTTGTGAGTAAAATGGTCGCACTGTAGAGCCCTGTGTGTGTGTGTGTGTGTGTGTGTGTGTGTTTCTTACCAGATCATTCCTTCAAACAGGTTCTGAATGACTAGGTGAGACTGTGTCACCACGATCAGGAGGGTTACATGGGTCCACGCAAACTGGAGGGGCAAACCACACACACATTAGTGGTGGGGAATGTGGAATGAGTACAGAGAGAAGTATACAGACAGGCTACAGATCTACAGTACCTCGATATAGTCAGTCCACTACTACATCAATGACACAATGCTAGGCGGATGAAGATGCCTTTTACAAAGCAGGCTAGCAATGTGTGTGTGTTCGACGTACTGTAAATATAACACAGAGGTGATGGATGGAGACATTCAAATACAACATATTTGTGGAGGGGTGTGTGTGTGTGTGTGTGTGTGTGTGTGGGAATCCAGTGTAGTACAGCTGGTTCTACTGGCTACGTTTCAAACAGCGTCCTACTCCCTATGTAGTCAACTACTTTTTAATAAACCGTAACAGAGTGGTAAAACGTAGTGCACTACATTGGGAATAGTGTGCCATTTGTTAAGTAGCCTGGTTACCATTCTGTTTGTGCCATCATGCCACTCCATATATACAAGGAGGTGGAATGTTAGCACAAACAGTTCTGGTGCCCAGGCTATGCAGCATGGTGGATGGTATGCAGCATGGTGGATGGTATGCAGCATGGTGGATGGTATGCAGCATGGTGGATGGTATGCAGCATGGTGGATGGTATGCAGCATGGTGGATGGTATGCAGCATGGTGGATGGTATGCAGCATGGTGGATGGTATGCAGCATGGTGGATGGTGTGCAGCATGGTGGATGGTGTGCAGTGCGCAGTATGGTGGATGGTGTGCAGTACGGTGGATGGTATGCAGTGCGCAGTATGGTGGATGGTATGCAGTGCGCAGTATGGTGGATGGTGTGCAGTACGGTGGATGGTATGCAGTGCGCAGTATGGTGGATGGTGTGCAGTACGGTGGATGGTATGCAATGCGCAGTATGGTGGATGGTGTGCAGTACGGTGGATGGTATGCAGTGCGCAGTATGGTGGATGGTGTGCAGTACGGTGGATGGTATGCAATGCGCAGTATGGTGGATGGTGTGCAGTATGGCGGATGGTATGCAGTGCGCAGTACGGTGGATGGTGTGCAGTGCGCAGTACGGTGGATGGTATGCAGTGTGCAGTACGGTGGATGGTATGCAGTGTGCAGTATGGTGGATGGTATGCAGCATGGTGGATGGTATGCAGCGTGGTGGATGGTATGCAGCGTGGTGGATGGTATGCAGTATGGTGGATGGTATGCAGCGTGCAGTATGGTATGCAGCGTGCAGTATGGTGGATGGTATGCAGTATGGTGGATGGTATGCAGTGTGGTGGATGGTATGCAGTGTGGTGGATGGTATGCAGTGTGGTGGATGGTATGCAGTGTGCAGTAGGGTGGATGGTATGCAGTATGGTGGATGGTATGCAGTGTGGTGGGTGGTATGCAGTGTGGTGGGTGGTATGCAGTGTGCAGTAGGGTGGATGGTATGCAGTATGGTGGATGGTATGCAGTGTGGTGGATGGTATGCAGTGTGGTGGATGGTATGCAGTGTGGTGGATGGTATGCAGTGTGCAGTATGGTGGATGGTATGCAGTATGGCGGATGGTATGCAGTGTGGTGGATGGTATGCAGTGTGGTGGATGGTATGCAGTGTGCAGTAGGGTGGATGGTATGCAGCGTGCAGTACGGTGGCGGTCAGTCACTGGTTCCAGGGTTACTTGGCTCATACACACCATATAAAACTGCAGACGGTATTGTTTCTTCACTAGACTCAGAACAAACATGCAGAAACCTGTGAAAGATCAAATAACATGCAGTCAGTTTCTCTGTGTGGGGGGGGCATCATCATCATCATCATCATCATCACATCCATATATTGCTGAGTCGTATGACCATTGTCACACTGAGTTGTCAAGACAGAACAACCCGACGTGGATCCAGGCTAATAGAATATAATATAATTTGTGCTGAAGGCGTCGATTAAAACGTTCATCGCCTCTCGGTGTTTCGCCACATAAAGCAGCCAATGGGGATTTCCTGGGGAGAGGTGTAATCGAGTCGCCGGGCAGATTGCGTCTGTTTCAGCAGAACCCTGGATTTTAACTGGCTGTGACAGACAGTCACAGTGCTCCCAGCCAGGGTCAAGCCAATGAATCTGACAACAGGGCCCCTATTCAAAGTGTCTCAGATCAGGTCCCCTATCTTTATTCATTGTGATCTAAAAAGGAAAAACAGACCGTAGAGATCAGCCCTCCTACTGTGAGACGCTTTGTGAATATGATCCCAGGTCAGGTTTACACCAATCTAATGCAGCACTCCTACTGTGAGACGCTTTGTGAATATGATCCCAGGTCAGGTTTATACCAATCTAATGCTTTAGGAGTGTGCGTATGGGATCCTAAAGGGGTCAGTGTGCTGATTCTGGCTGTCCCAAATGGTACCGTAATCCCTTTACAGTGCACTACTTTCCACCAGGACCCATAGGGCTCTGGCCATAAGAAGTGCACTACTCCAGGACCCAGAGGACTCTGGTCATAAGAAGGGCACTACTCCAGGACTCATAGGACTCTGGTCATAAGAAGTGCACTACTTTCTACCAGGACCCATAGGACTCTGGTCATAAGTAGTGCACTACTCCAGGACCCAGAGGACTCTGGCCATAAGAAGTGCACTACTCCAGGACCCAGAGGACTCTGGTCATAAGAAGTGCACTACTCCAGGACCCAGAGGACTCTGGTCATAAGAAGTGCACTACTCCAGGACCCAGAGGACTCTGGTCATAAGAAGTGCACTACTCCAGGACCCAGAGGACTCTGGTCATAAGAAGTGCACTACTCCAGGACCCAGAGGACTCTGGTCATAAGAAGGGCACTACTCCAGGACCCAGAGGACTCTGGTCATAAGAAGGGCACTACTCCAGGACCCAGAGGACTCTGGTCATAAGAAGGGCACTACTCCAGGACCCAGAGGACTCTGGTCATAAGAAGTGCACTACTCCAGGACCCAGAGGACTCTGGCCATAAGAAGGGCACTACTCCAGGACCCAGAGGACTCTGGTCATAAGAAGTGCACTACTCCAGGACCCAGAGGACTCTGGCCATAAGAAGTGCACTACTCCAGGACCCAGAGGACTCTGGTCATAAGAAGTGCACTACTCCAGGACCCAGAGGACTCTGGTCATAAGAAGTGCACTACTCCAGGACCCAGAGGACTCTGGCCATAAGAAGTGCACTACTCCAGGACCCAGAGGACTCTGGCCATAAGAAGTGCACTACTCCAGGACCCAGATGACTCTGGTCATAAGAAGTGCACTACTCCAGGACCCAGAGGACTCTGGCCATAAGAAGTGCACTACTCCAGGACCCAGAGGACTCTGGTCATAAGAAGGGCACTACTCCAGGACCCAGAGGACTCTGGTCATAAGAAGGGCACTACTCCAGGACCCAGAGGACTCTGGCCATAAGAAGGGCACTACTCCAGGACCCAGAGGACTCTGGTCATAAGAAGTGCACTACTCCAGGACCCAGAGGACTCTGGCCATAAGAAGTGCACTACTCCAGGACCCAGAGGACTCTGGTCATAAGAAGTGCACTACTCCAGGACCCAGAAAACTGTGGTCATAAGAAGTGCACTACTCCAGGACCCAGAGGACTCTGGCCATAAGAAGTGCACTACTCCAGGACCCAGAGGACTCTGGCCATAAGAAGTGCACTACTCCAGGACCCAGAGGACTCTGGTCATAAGAAGGGCACTACTCCAGGACCCAGAGGACTCTGGTCATAAGAAGGGCACTACTCCAGGACCCAGAGGACTCTGGTCATAAGAAGTGCACTACTCCAGGACCCAGAGGACTCTGGTCATAAGAAGTGCACTACTCCAGGACCCATAGGACTCTGGTCATAAGAAGTGCACTACTCCAGGACCCATAGGACTCTGGTCATAAGGGCACTACTCCAGGACCCATAGGACTCTGGTCATAAGAAGTGCACTACTCCAGGACCCAGAGGACTCTGGCCATAAGAAGTGCACTACTCCAGGACCCAGAGGACTCTGGTCATAAGAAGTGCACTACTCCAGGACCCAGAGGACTCTGGCCATAAGAAGTGCACTACTCCAGGACCCAGAGGACTCTGGTCATAAGAAGGGCACTACTCCAGGACCCAGAGGACTCTGGTCATAAGAAGGGCACTACTCCAGGACCCAGAGGACTCTGGTCATAAGAGGTGCACTACTCCAGGACCCATAGGACTCTGGTCATAAGAAGGGCACTACTCCAGGACCCAGAGGACTCTGGTCATAAGAAGGGCACTACTCCAGGACCCAGAGGACTCTGGTCATAAGAAGGGCACTACTCCAGGACCCAGAGGACTCTGGCCATAAGAAGGGCACTACTCCAGGGCCCAGAGGACTCTGGCCATAAGAAGGGCACTACTCCAGGACCCAGAGGACTCTGGTCATAAGGGCACTACTCCAGGACCCAGAGGACTCTGGTCATAAGAAGGGCACTACTCCAGGACCCAGAGGACTCTGGTCATAAGAAGTGCACTACTCCAGGACCCAGAGGACTCTGGCCATAAGAAGGGCACTACTCCAGGACCCAGAGGACTCTGGTCATAAGAAGTGCACTACTCCAGGACCCAGAGGACTCTGGTCATAAGAAGGGCACTACTCCAGGACCCAGAGGACTCTGGTCATAAGAAGTGCCCTATATGGTATATGGAACAGGGTGCCATTCAGGACACAAAGTGGATATAAATATCTTCTCATCTCGATCGGGATCTGAAACTGTGGTTTGTGCCACCCAGCTGCAGCTATAAAAACGGTTTTAAAACCGGTAATAAAACCAAACGTTTATTAGCCAGTAAATCCAGTAATATTATACTACGTTCTATAGGCCTAACAACATTTATACTGACACACTTCAACAGCTGTTTAGTTACATTTTTTGTATTTATTATGGATCCCCATTAGCTGCTGCCAAAGCTGCAGCTACTCTTCCTGGGGTCCAGCAAAATTAAGTCAGTTTATACCATTTAAAAACATTACAATACATTCACAGATTTCACAACACACTGTGTGTCCTCAGGCCCCTACTCCACCACTACCACATATCTACAGTACTAAATCCATGTGTATGTATAGTGCGTATACAATCAGGCCTTTATGGTAGAGTGGCCAGACGGAAGCCAATCCTCAGTAAAAGGCACATGACAGCCCGCTTGGAGTTTGCCAAAAGGCACCTAAAGGACTCTCAGACCATGAGAAACAAGATTCTCTGGTCTGATGAAACCAAGATTAAACTCTTTGGCCTGAATGCCAAGCGTCACATCTGGAGGAAACTTGGCACCATCTTTACGGTGAAGCATGGTGGTGGCAGCATCATGCTGTGGGGATGTTTTTCAGAGTTAGGGACTTGGAGACTAGTCAGGATCGAGGGAAAGATGAACGAAACAAAGTACAGAGAGATCCTTGATGAAAACCTGCTCCAGAGCACCCAGGACCTCAGACTGGGGTGAAGGTTCACCTTCCAACAGGACAACGACCCTAAGCACACAGCCAAGACAACGCAGGAGTGGCTTCGAAACAAGTCTGAATGTCCTTGAGTGGCCCAGCCAGAGCCCGGACTTGAACCCGATCGAACATCTCTGGAGAGACCTGAAAATAGCTGTGCAGCGACACTCCCCATCCAACCTGACAGAACTTGAGAGGATCAGCAGAGAAGAATGGGAGAAACTCCCCAAATACAGGTGTGCCAAGCTTGTAGCGTCATACCCCAAGAGTAAAGGGTCTGAATACTTATGTAAATGTAATTTCATTTTCCCAATTTTATTTTTATACTTTTGCAAAAACGTTTTTGCTTTGTCATTGTGTAGATTGATGAGGGGGGGACAATTTAGGTAGAGAGTGACTGAGGCTCACCTGCCAGGTAGAGAGTGACTGAGGCTCACCTGCCAGGTAGAGAGTGACTGAGGCTCACCTGCCAGGTAGAGAGTGACTGAGGCTCACCTGCCAGGTAGAGAGTGACTGAGGCTCACCTGCTAGGTAGAGAGTGACTGAGGCTCACCTGCCAGGTAGAGAGTGACTGAGGCTCACCTGCCAGGTAGAGAGTGACTGAGGCTCACCTGCCAGGTAGAGAGTGAAGGAGATGAAGCGATGGTATCGGACCAGGAACTGGAGTGAATCTTCTCTCTGAACCAACGCACCAAAATACTCCGCCAATGTCTCACCATAGAAGAAATAATTCACACAAATCAGGAAGTACCTGGAAGACAACAAACAAAGAAGAATACTATGAATATGTAGTTCTCTCTTTAATGTGTGTGTGTTTTGCATCACATAGGCCCTATTTATTCAGTATCAATCACTTCACACAAATCAAGAAGTAACCTAAACTACCTGGAAAGGATATTCTAATCCTTCCATTGGTTTAATGTGTGTTTTTTGCCTCACATATTTGTTGAGTATCAAGGTTAGAGTTTCATGGCAGTGGCCTTTGCTCAGGGTTGGCTTAACTGGTGTGTTTGTTGGTGAGCGTGCCAAGGTTATTATGGTAAACAAAAACTGAAACCAAAATTAGAAAAACTATTTTGTAAACTGAAATAAAATAAGAAAAACATTTTAAAGATTAAAATGTGCACAAAAGCTGCTCTGCTGTACAGAAATGTAAAACTCAAAAGGGGAGAGGGGCACTCCATATTCACACTATTACCTGCAGAATAACATTAGTCAGCGTTTTAGACAGAGAGGCAGAGGGAGGTGAGGGAGAGCGAGAGAACGTAGGGAAAGAGAGAGAGACCGTCGGGAAACGAAGAGAGAGAGCGAGACCGTAGGGAAAGAGAGAGACCATAGGGAAACAGATATATAGACCATAGGGAAACAGAGAGAGAGAGACCATAGGGAAACAGAGAGAGAGAGACCATAGGGAGAGAGAGAGAGAGACCGTAGGGAGACAGAAAGAGCGAGCGAGAACGTAGGAAAATAGAAAGAGAGATGGGTGAAATAGAGGGGGAAAAAAGAGAGACCTACTTAATGTAACTTTAAACGTTTTAACCTCCTTTAAAGGCTGTGTGTTACAGGAGAGATCGAGACAGAGATACACTGAACAAAAATATAAACGCAACATGTAAACTGTTGGTCTCATGTTGCATGAGCTGAAATAAAATATCCCAGAAATGTTACATAAGCACAAAAAGCTTGTTGTGCACAAATTTGTTTTACATCCCTGTTAGTGAGTATTTCTCCTTTGCCAAGATATTCCATCCACCTGACAGGTGTGGCATATCAAGAATCTGATTAAACAGCATGATCGTTACACAGGTGCACCTTGTGCTGGGGACAAGACAACGCCACTGATGTCTCAAGTTGAGGGAGCGTGGAATTGGCATGCTGACTGCAGGAATGTCCACCAGAGCTGTTGCCAGAGAACTGAATGTTGGCCACTGGTACGCTGTAGTCGTGTGCTCTTCAAGGATGAATCCCTGTTTCAACTGTCCACGGCAGACGGCGTGTATGGCGTTGTGTAGGCGAGCGGTTTGCTGATGTCAACGGTGTGAACAGAGTGCCCCATGCTGGTGGTGGGGTTATGGTATGAGCAGGCATAAGCTACAGACAACGAACACAATTGCATTTAAAACGATGGCAATTTGAATGCACGGAGATACCGTGATGAGATCCTGAGGCCCATTGTCGTGCCAGTCATCTGCCGCCGTCACCTCATGTTTCAGCACGATAATGTACAGCCCCATGTCACAAGGATCTGTACACAATTCCTGAAAGCTGAACATGTCCCAGTTCCTCCTTGGACTGCATATTCACCAGACATGTCACCCATTGAGCATGTTTGGGATGCTCTGGATCGACTTGTATGACAGCTTGTTCCAGTTCCCACCAATATCCAGCAAACTTTACACAGCCATTGAAGAGGAGTGGGACAACATTCCACAGGCCACAATCAACAGCCTGATCAACTCTATGTGAAGGAGATGTGTCGCGCTGCATGAGGCAAATGGTCACACCAGATACTGACGGGTTTTGTCATTCATTCCTCTACCTTTAAAAAAAAAAAGATATCTGTCACCAACAGATGCATATCTGTATTCCCAGTCAATGTGAAATCCATAGATTAGGGCCTAATTAATTTATTTAAATTGACTGATTTCCTCATATGAACTGTAACTGAAATTGTAACTGAAATTGTTGCATGTTGCGTTTATATTTTTCTTCAGTGTAGATACAATGTCCTCACCAGCTGAGTGTCCTGAACCAAGGCAGCTCGTAGGAATGGTAGACTCTGTAGCCGATATCTATGATCTCCTGAAAACACTTGATCTGGATGGTCATCACCTACCAAGGAGAGAGAATCACATGGAGTTACCACTGGTCACCACCTATCTACCCAGGAAGAGTTACCACTGGTTACCACTGGTAACCACCTACCTACCCAGGAAGAGTTACCACTGGTCACCACCTACCTACCCAGGAAGAGTTACCACTGGTTACCACTGGTTACCACCCACCTACCCAGGAGGAGTTACCACTGGTTACCACCTACCTACCCAGGAAGAGTTACCACTGGTTACCACTGGTCACCACCTACCTACCCAGGAAGAGTTACCACTGGTTACCACCTACCTACCCAGGAAGAGTTACCACTGGTCACCACCTACCTACCCAGGAAGAGTTACCACTGGTTACCACTGGTAACCACCTACCTACCCAGGAAGAGTTACCACTGGTTACCACCTACCTACCCAGGAAGAGTTACCACTGGTTACCACCTACCTACCCAGGAGGAGTTACCACTGGTTACCACCCACCTACCCAGGAAGAGTTACCACTGGTTACCACCTACCTACCCAGGAAGAGTTACCACTGGTTACCACCTACCTACCCAGGAAGAGTTACCACTGGTTACCACCCACCTACCCAGGAAGAGTTACCACTGGTTACCACCTACCTACCCAGGAAGAGTTACCACTGGTTACCACCCACCTACCCAGGAAGAGTTACCACTGGTTACCACCTACCTACCCAGGAAGAGTTACCACTGGTTACCACCTACCTACCCAGGAGGAGTTACCACTGGTTACCACCCACCTACCCAGGAAGAGTTACCACTGGTTACCACCCACCTACCCAGGAAGAGTTACCACTGGTTACCACCTACCTACCCAGGAAGAGTTACCACTGGTTACCACCTACCTACCCAGGAAGAGTTACCACTGGTTACCACCTACCTACCCAGGAAGAGTTACCACTGGTTACCACCCACCTACCCAGGAAGAGTTACCACTGTGGTGTACCACTAATATGAACATGTTGTTATAAAGCCACGTACCACTACTACAAACATGGTGTTATAAAGCCACGTACCACTAATACGAACATGGTGTTATAAAGCCACGTACCACTAATATGAACATGTTGTTATAAAGCCACGTACCACTAATATGAACATGTTGTTATAAAGCCACGTACCACTAATATGAACATGGTGTTATAAAGCCACGTACCACTAATATGAACATGTTGTTATAAAGCCACGTAAAGCCACGTACCACTAATATGAACATGGTGTTATAAAGCCACGTACCACTACTACAAATATGGTGTTATAAAGCCACGTGCCACTAATATGAGCATGTTGTTATAAAGCCACGTACCACTAATATGAGCATGACGGGTCCCAGGTAGATCACCATAAAGAATCCTGAAATCATGGCCAGAGACAGAACCCCTCGGATCCACCAGTTCTTCCATCTGGAAACACAACACAGATACACATCAACACAGAACAGATACACATCAACACACACACACACAGATACACATCAACACAGAACAGATACACATCAACACAGAACAGATACACATCAACACAGAACAGATACACATCAACACAGAACAGATACACATCAACACAGAACAGATACACATCAACACAGAACAGATACACATCAACACAGAACAGATACACATCAACACAGAACAGATACACATCAACACAGAACAGATACACATCAACACAGAACAGATACACATCAACACAGAACAGATACACATCAACACAGAACAGATACACATCAACACAGAACAGATACACATCAACACAGAACAGATACACATCAACACAGAACAGATACACATCAATACACACAGATACACATTGACACATCAAGACGTTTTCGTCTTTGAGCTTCTAGTCATGAAATCTATGCAGCCTTTTTATAGCTACTGTTTACAGGCCTTCTGGGCCGTATACAGCGTTCCTCACTGCGCTCCTATTGGACCTTGTTTTCATGGCAGATAATATTCAAATGTTTGGTGACTTCAATATTCACATGGAAAAGTCCACAGACCCACTCCAAAAGGCTTTTCGGAGCCATCATCAACTCAGTGGGTTTTGTCCAACATGTCTTCGGGCCTATGCATTGCCACAGTCATACTCTGGACCTAGTTTTGTCCCGTGGAATAAATATTGTGGATCTACATGTTTTTCCCCATAATCCTGGACTGTGGGACCACCATCGTATTACGTTTGCAATCGCAACAAATAATCTGCTCAGACCCCAACTAAAGATGATCAAAAGCTGTGCTATAAATTCTCAGACAACCCAAAGATTCCTAGATGCCCTTCCAGACGCCTTCCACCTACCCAATGACGTCAGAGTACAAAAATCAGTTACCCACCTAACCGAGTATCTACACTTAACCTTGAGTAATACCCTAGACGCAGTTGCACCCCTAAAAACCCCAAAAACATTTGTCACAAGAAATTATCTCCTCCCTATACAGAAAATACAAGAGCCCTGAAGCAAGCTTCCAGAATTTTTTTACGGAAATGTCGCTCCACCAAACTGAAAGTCTTCCGACAGGCTTGGAAAGATCGTGACGTGCAATATCGAAGAGCCATCACTTAAGCTCGATTAGCCTATTTTTCCAACCTAATTGAGGAGAATAAGAACAATCCAAAATGTAATTTTGATACTGTCGCAAAGCTAACTAAAAATAATCATTCCCCAAGAGACGATGGCTTTCACTTCAGCAGTGATAATTTCATGAACTTCTTCAACGAAAAGATCATGATCATTAGAAAGCAAATTAGACTCCTCTTTGAATCTGAATATTTCTCCAGAGCTCAGTTGTCCTGAGTCTGCACAGAACTGCCAGGATCTCAGATCAATGGGAACACAAGTTTTTTTAGTACTATATCTCTTGACACATTGATGAAAATAATCATGGCCTCTAAACCTTCAAGCTGCATACTGGACCCTATTCCAACTAAACTACTGAAAGAGCTACTTCCTGTGCTTGGCCCTCCTATGTTGATCATAATAAATAGCTCTCTATCCACCGGATGTGTACCAAACTCACTAAAAGTGGCAGTAATAAAGCCTCTTGAAAAAGCCAAAGCTTGACTCTAAATATATATATATTTTTTAAATATTAAAATTGGCCTATATCGAATCTCCCTGTTTTTGAAAAAGCTGTTATGCAGCAACTCACTGCCTTCCGGAAGACAAATAATCTATACGAAACACTTCAGTCTGGTTTCAGACCCCATCATATTACTGAGACTGCGCTCGTAAAAGGTAGTAAATTACCATTTAATGGCGTCAGACCAAGGCTCTGCATCTGTCCTTGTGCTCCTAGACCTTAGTGCCGCTTCTGACAACATCCATCACCACATTCTATTGGAGAGACTGGAAACCCTAATTGGTCTACACGGACAAGTTCTGGCCTGGTTTAGATCTTATCTGTCGGAAAGATATCAGTTTGTCTCTGTGGCTGGTTTGTCCTCTGACAAATCAATTGTAAGTTTCGGTGTTCATCAAGGTTCTGTTTTAGGACCAATATTGTTTTCACTATATAGGTAATTCGGAAACATAATGTTAAGTTTCACTGCTATGCGGACGATACACAGCTGTACATTTCGATGAAACATAGTGAAGCCCCAAAATTGGACTCCCTGGAAGCCTGTGTTTCAGACATAAGGAAGTGGATGGCGGCAATTTTTAAAACTCTTAAACTCGGACAAAACAGAGGTTCTAGTTCTAGGTCCCAAGAAACAAAGAGATCTTCTGTTGGATCTGACAATTAATATTGATGGTTGCACAGTCGTCTCAAATAAAACTGAAGGACTTCGGCGTTACTCTGGACCCTGATCTCTCTTTTGACGAACATATCAAGACTGTTTCAAGGACAGCTTTTTTCCATCTATGTAACATTGCAAAAATCAGAAGATTTCTGCCCAAAAATTGAGAAAAATGTATCAATGCTTTTGTCACTTCCTGGTTAGACTACTGCAATGCTCTACTCTCCGGCTACCTGGATAAAGCACTAAATAAACTTCAGTTAGTGCTAAATACAGCTGCTAGAATCTTGACTAGAACCCCCCAAAAATGTGATCATATTACTCCAGTGCAAGCCTCTCTACACTGGCTTCCTGTTAAGGCTAGGACTGATTTCAAAGTTTTACTGCTAACCTACAAAGCATTACATGGGCTTACTCCCATCTAGCTTTCTGATTTGGTTCTGCCGTACATACCTACACGTACGCTACGGTCACAAGACGCAGGCCTCCTTATTGTCCCTAGAATTTCTAAGCAAACAGCTGGAGGCAGGGCTTTCTCCTATAGAGCAACATTTTTATGGAATGGTTTGCCTATCCATGTGATAGATGCAGACTCGGTCTCGACCTTTAAGTCTTTTGTTTGTTTGTTTGTCTATTGTTGTGACTTAGATGAAGATCTGGTTGAGAGAATGCCAAGAGTGTGCAAAGCTATCATCAAGGCAAAGGGTTTGCTATTTGAAGAATCGCAAATATATTTGGATTTGTTTAAAAAAAAAGTTGGTTACTACATGATTCCATATGTGTTATTTCATAGTTTTGATGTCTTTACTGTTATTCTACAATGTAAAAAAAATAGTAAAAAAGAAGAAAAAACGTTGAATGAGCAGCTGTTCTAAAACTGTGTATACGTCCATTAAGTTGTTTCAACTGGTACCGGGGGACCTTCAGACGAGTTGCGAGGCCTGTGGGCATCCTAGAGCAACGGTAATACCTCACCGTTCCACAGAGAGGTATTAGTGTGTAGCCCAAACTGTTCGGACGCTCCAGACAGAAGTTGGCAGATCGGCTTCAGACGAGTCCCAAATGCTTGTGGGAGTCGTAGACCAAGACGGGGAACACCATCGTGTTTGTGAGCGTCTCATCTTTCCATAGAGGGGTCATAATAGTTTATAGGCCAAACCGTTCAGACGCTACAGATGATTTTGTGAGAAGACTGATTTTCTGGATTTCTCATGGTCTGACAAACACCGCTTTAGCTCAGCCACCTTTCTCCAGATGCAGAATATCGACAGAGCCGAGGATTGAGACTCATCCAATGCAGAAAAAAACCCACACTATTTCTTGCTTGGGGATTGTTTTATTATGCTAATTAGATTTCCGCGGGGGTGTGGACATCGACCTTAGGGGGTTTTAACGCACATTCCCGCCTCAACTTCCTGTTGAGACACTGAAGTGTGTGTGTGTATTTGTGTGTGTGTTACCTGGGGTTGAGGCCCTCCACAGCCCTGTTGAGGAACTGTGGAGTGTTGTCTACTGTGGAGGGAGGAACGTCTGGTGTGCCTGCTTTAGGCTCACGGTCTCCATCTCCCTCTCCTCCAGCCTCACCAAGCAGACCCAGTCTGTCTTCTCCATCTCCCTCTCCTCCAGCCTCACCAGGCAGACCCAGTCTGTCCTCTCCAGCTGCCTCCTAACACACACACCACACACACACGAGATGGAGAGCGTTAGACTAGAATACTAGTGTGTCAGCACAAAGAAAACCAACAATGATGCTATATTGAACCAAAATATAAAAACGCAACGTGTAAAAAGATCCCATTTCCACATTTCCACGCACAAAAAGCATATTTATTTCCAATTTTGCGCACAAATTTGTTTTACATCCCTGTTAGTGAGTATTTCTCCTTTGCCAAGATAATCCATCCATCTGACAGGTCTGACATATCAAGAAGCTGATAAAACAGCATGATTATTACACAGGTGCGCCTTGTGCTGGGGACAATAAAAGGCTACTCTAAAATGTGCAGTTTTGTCACACAACACAATGCCACAGATGTCTCAAGTTGAGGGAGCCTACAATTGGCATGCTGACTACAGGAATGTCCACCAGAGCTGTTGTCAGAGAATTTAATGTTGATTTCTCTACCATAAGCCGCCTCCAACGTTGTTTTAGAGAATATGGCAGTACGTTCAACTGGCCTCACAACCACAGACCACGTGTAACCATGCCAGCCAAGGACTTCCACATCTAGTTTCTTCACCTGTGGGATCTCCTGAGACCAGCCACACAGACAGCTGATGAAACGGAGAAGTATTTTTGTCTGTAATAAAGCCCTCATTCTGATTGGCTGGGCCTGGCTCCCCAGTGGGTTGGCCTATGCCCTCCCAGGCCCACCCATGGCTGCACCCCTGCCCAGTCATGTGAAATCCACAGATTAGGACCTAATTACTTTATTTCAATTGACTGATTTCCTTATATGAACTCTTAACTTCCTGTTGAACGTGGGAGAGCTCGGGTTTGTTGTTTTGGAAAGTTCTTAGCAGCTAGCTAACTTCTTAGTTTGGATCCCGCTAACAGTCTGCATCAGTTGCTGGGACTGCTATTCTCTGTTCAGTGATCCTGCCGACCAAGGCCGGGTCGGAGGAGGAGGAGCTATTTGACGTAGCAGCTAGCCTAGCTGCTAGCTAGCTGCCTATCAAGCTAGCGGGGTTTGAGGGCTTGAACGCAGCCCGCAATGCAGTTAGCCATTGTGGCTGGGACCGCAGATTGTCCCGGGTTTGTGGCTGTCTAGACCCCTGTTGTTAATGCATTAAACAAAGCATGTGTTCATGTATGCTGATGATTCAACCAGCTACACATCAGCAACCACAGCTAATGAAGTCACTGAAACCCTTAACAAAGAGTTGCAGTCTGTTTTGGAATGGGTGGCCAGTAATAAACTGGTCCTGAACATCCCTAAAACTAAGAGCATTGTATTTGGTACAAATCATTCCATAAGTTCTAGTCCTCAGCTGAATCTGGTAATTAATGGTGTAGCTGTTGAACAAGTTGAGGAGGCTAAATTACTTAGATTGTAAACTGTCATGGTCAAAACATATAGATTCAATGCTTGTAAAGATGGGGAGAGGTCTCTCTGTAATAAAGAGATTTTGACACCACACTCCCCGAAAGCAAGTCCTGCAGGCTCTAGTTCCGTCTTATCTTTGATTATTGTCCAGTCGTGTGGTCGAGTGCTGCAAGGAAAGACCTAGTTAAGCTGCAGCTGGCCCAGAACAGAGTGGCACCTCTTGCTCTTCATTGTAATCAGAGGGCTGATATAAATACTATGCATGCCAGTCTCTCTTGGCTAAGAGTTGAGGAGAGACTGACTGCATCACTTCTTTTTACAAGAAACAATGTGTAGAAAATCCCAAATTGTTTGCATTGTCAAGTTACACACAGCTCTGACACAAACACACACTTATCCCACCAGACATGCCACCAGGGGTCTTTTCACAGTTCCCAAATCCAGAACAAATTCAAGAAAGTGTACAGTATTATATAGAGCCCTTACTGCATGGAACTCCTTTCCATCTCATATTACTCAAATAAACAGCAAACCTGGTTTCAAATAACAGATAAAGCAACACCTCACGGCACAACGCCTCTCCCCTATTTGACTTAGTGTTATGGGATTTTTGTGTTTAATGACTAAAATATGTATACATTTGACTTAGATGTTACTGTATGAATGAAACTTATTATAATCATAATGCTGAGTGTAATATGTTCCTTATTAGAAAGAATGGAGTCTGCTAAATGACTTAAATGTAAATGTAAAATGGAGTTATCTTCAGACAGGCTGGAATGCTGTGTTCCTTACAGGACATTCTGTCTCTACCCAGGGAGGGGAAAGACCTTGAGTTGGTTGCAGATAGTTTAACAGGTGGCAGACAGTAAATGAGGCTGTGAACTGTAATGCCATTGTATTCTAGAGGAGGATGGACATTAAAACCTATGACATCTTTATTATATAACCTGATGTAAATTGTACTATGATTCAGTACTCTCGAGAATAAACGCTATTGATTGATTGATTTTAAGACTGGTTTCTGTCCATTTGGCTGATAATTATCTTACAAATTCTTATTTATGGGCAGAGTGTTTTAATTGAATTGGTTGATAAACATAAGAATTAAAATTCCTTTAACACTTAGTTTGTGTATGTATTGACATGTAGGCTACGTGCATCTTTTACATTTTTTTAATTGATGTAGTTCTGTCCTTGAGCTGTTCATGTCTATTAATGTTCTGTATTATATCATGTTTCCTGTTTTGTGTGGACCCCAGGAAGAGTAGCTGCTGTTTATGCAACAGCTACTGGGGATCCTAATAAAATACCAACAGCTCTAGAAAGAGGCCTGAGATCCCAAGCTGGAATTCCGAGTAGGATGATCATTCAAAAAATGGGGGTTTCCCCCATTTGTCTTGAAGTTTCACTGAAGTCTGAATTCTGAGATTCCAGAGTTCCCAACGGCAACGGAAGGTAGGCTTCTTCACCGTGTCAAAACACCAATTTACAATGAGCTGGAGGCAGTGTGCATTTTGAAAACCTGAATGTTATAATACACGTCTTTACCTTGCTTCAAAGTAGCCAATTAGATCTCCTCTTTTCTCTAAATTTCAAAATTGATATTTTCTTCTCTGTCACGAGAAACCGTTTGCAGGTGCTGTGCCCTTTAGAAATCAGTGTTTTCTCGCTAATTGCATTATGGAATGAACATGTCGCGCTTAGCCTTCTTACTCTGCATTGTGCACATTACTGAGCTTATGTGAAAAAATAGTTTATTAATATTTGAATCTGTCACTTTGCTTTTTAAGTGTATTTGAATTATTTTTTGGCCTAGGCCCACTGGTTGTATGAATTAGGGATCTATCATCCCACAACTGTCCTAGAGTCTGTTTGGTACAGGTTATTTATTTCTCCACAAGCTGACCAATAGAATAGGTAGACTAAACTTTTCTACTATAGTAGATTGACATAGTGATTTTGCTGTTCGTTACTCGTCTTGTTGGCTGAGGAAAAGTAAAAATGTGGACAGTTCTTCTAACACGTTCAAAGTTCACATTCGAATTCCTTAAGAAGAAACACACATCATTGCATCCTAAACTTTTATGTTAATACAAATGACCATATCCTAAATAAATGACCATATTCTAAACGAATTACCATATTCTAAATGCTTTTTGAATTACCATATTCTAAATTAATTACCATATTCTAAATGTGATTTCTGTCATTCTGAGCACCGTGGTCATTCTGAGCACCGTGGTCATTCTGAGCACCGTGGTCATTCTGAGCACCGTGGTCATTCTGAGCACCGTGGTCATTCTGAGCACCGTGGTCATTCTGAGCACCGTGGGTGGACGCCCTAATCCGGTTAATCATTCTGAGCACCGTGGGTGGACGCCCTAATCCGGTTAATCATTCTGAGCACCGTGGGTGGACGCCCTAATCCGGTTAATCATTCTGAGCACCGTGGGTGGACGCCCTAATCCGGTTAATCATTCTGAGCACCGTGGGTGGACGCCCTAATCCGGTTAATCATTCTGAGCACCGTGGGTGGACGCCCTAATCCGGTTAATCATTCTGAGCACCGTGGGTGGACGCCCTAATCCGGTTAATCATTCTGAGCACCGTGGGTGGACGCCCTAATCCGGTTAATCATTCTGAGCACCGTGGGTGGACGCCCTAATCCGGTTAATCATTCTGAGCACCGTGGGTGGACGCCCTAATCCGGTTAATCATTCTGAGCACCGTGGGTGGACGCCCTAATCCGGTTAATCATTCTGAGCACCGTGGGTGGACGCCCTAATCCGGTTAATCATTCTGAGCACCGTGGGTGGACGCCCTAATCCGGTTAATCATTCTGAGCACCGTGGGT
Organism: Salvelinus alpinus; assembly: GCF_045679555.1. Lineage (NCBI taxonomy): Eukaryota > Metazoa > Chordata > Actinopteri > Salmoniformes > Salmonidae > Salvelinus > Salvelinus alpinus. The sequence goes on along the minus strand of NC_092104.1, from coordinate 5,127,201 downwards.
GGACGCCCTAATCCGGTTAATCATTCTGAGCACCGTGGGTGGACGCCCTAATCCGGTTAATCATTCTGAGCACCGTGGGTGGACGCCCTAATCCGGTTAATCATTCTGAGCACCGTGGGTGGACGCCCTAATCCGGTTAATCATTCTGAGCACCGTGGGTGGACGCCCTAATCCGGTTAATCATTCTGAGCACCGTGGGTGGACGCCCTAATCCGGTTAATCATTCTGAGCACCGTGGGTGGACGCCCTAATCCGGTTACGCATCCAAAACATACGGGTCCGGTAAATTAAAAAGGTTGCCGGTCAAACTGTCCAGCGCGACATTTTCCTAACGGAAACCCTGGCAGGTACGTACATGCAGCTAAAGTGACTAGGCATCAGGATAGATAATAATAAGGTATTTGAGGTAGATATGTACCTGAAGGTAAAGTCACGAGGCATTAGGATAGATAATAACAAGGTATTTGAGGTAGATATGTACATGCAGGTAAAGTGACTAGGCATTAGGATAGATAATAACAAGGTATTTGAGGTAGATATGTACATGCAGGTAAAGTGACTAGGCATTAGGATAGATAATAACAAGGTATTTGAGGTAGATATGTACCTGAAGGTAAAGTGACTAGGCATCAGGATAGATAATAACAAGGTATTTGAGGTAGATATGTACATGCAGGTAAAGTGACTAGGCATTAGGATAGATAATAACAAGGTATTTGAGGTAGATATGTACATGCAGGTAAAGTGACTAGGCATTAGGATAGATAATAACAAGGTATTTGAGGTAGATATGTACATGAAGGTAAAGTGACTAGGCATTAGGATAGATAATAACAAGGTATTTGAGGTAGATATGTACATGAAGGTAAAGTCACTAGGCATTAGGATAGATAATAACAAGGTATTTGAGGTAGATATGTACATGCAGGTAAAGTCACTAGGCATTAGGATAGATAATAACAAGGTTTTTGAGGTAGATATAGTCAGGGTTGCGAAATTCCGTGAAATTTCAATAAAATTCCCTGATTTTCCAGAAATTCTGGTTGGAGGATTCTGGATTAAAAAAAATAAAATGTTTTGTGGTTGTAATTTAACTGACGAAAATGCTGTTATAAGAGGCTATCAAAGGCCACCGAATGAGAGAAGTGGGTGCTCAGTTTCCCACTAATAATTACCAGTTGGGGGGGGGGCCATTCAAGTGTATTTTTCCCCAGTCGTATGTGGTAAATTCCCACTTGGTTACGAATGCACCATATCTCCTTCAGTGTCAGATGCTCACTTGTGACTCTCATAAAGGGGGGGGTGTCTCCAGGGTAACATGATGGGCTGTTCCGTAACTACGTGCAACACAGGGTTCATTGACCAATTCATTGAAAACTTGGTCTTTGGCTTGCTTATATAGAGCGTGTACTACCAATTTACCCTGTAAATAATGCAATGTGTAATGGATGCAAGAGGGAAGTTCCTAACGTGGCGCAAGCACTTTCACGAGGTGCTGAAACCCCCTATTCTCAACCACCGAGAATGGTTTATCGACGCGGACATGCGCCCTAAGACTGTACAAAATGTATTTTAAAATGGAATAGCCCGAAAAAAAAAAATTCTGCTCAAATTTACTCAAGAGGCATAGTGGGCATAGCCTATAGTGTTTTTACGTAGTAAATATATATATATTTTTTAATCTATTCATTCGGGTTCACAGTGCGGACCAAACTGAGGTCCCTGTAACAAACGGTTTGGTACGAATATGTGTACCGTTACACCCCTAGTTAACCTGCGAGATCACACAGGCATCAGGAACAGGGCCTTTCATGCAAGACTCAGGGTCGAATTCCTCGAAGCGAGGATAAAAGGCCTTCAGCTCGTTAGGGAGTTCTACATCATTGGGTACCTCATGACTCAGAGCTGTAGTACAGTAGGGTAGAGTTCAGAGCTGTAGTACAGTAGGGTAGAGTTCAGAGCTGTAGTACAGTAGGGTAGAGTTCAGAGCTGAAGTACAGTAGGGTAGAGTTCAGAGCTGTAGTACAGTAGGGTAGAGTTCAGAGCTGTAGTACAGTAGGGTAGAGTTCAGAGCTGAAGTACAGTAGGGTGGAGTTCAGAGCTGTAGTACAGTAGGGTAGAGTTCAGAGCTGGGGGGGGGGGGGGTAAGAGAGAGACAGAAACAGGGAAAGATTGTCCCTCAAAATAACGATAGCTAAAATCCTCCACGCCAAGAAATATATGTCACAGGAGTCTGTGGAATAAACACCTTTGACATTGACCAGAGAGAGCGAAAGAGCGAGACACACACGGCAAGAAGGGCCTTCTACGCAATCAAAAGGAACATAAAATTAGATCCCCAATTAGGATCTGGCTAAAAATACTTGAATCAGTTATAGAACTCATTGCCCTCTACGGTTGTGGTCCAACCAAGACTCGCTAAAAAAATTAATTCTGCCAAAACATCCGTGTACAACGTAAAAACACCAGTTAATGCACGTAGAGCAAAATTTGAATAATATCTGCTCATGATCAAAATCCAGAAAGGAGTCGTTAAATTCTACAACAACCTAAAAAGGAAGTGATTCCCAAACCTTCCATAACAAAACAATCACCTAGAGACGGGTCCCCTCTCAGCCAGTTGATTCTGGAGCTCTGATCAAACATATATTATCTATATTACCTCCATTATCTCTCATTATCTCTGCACATTGACTCGGTACCGGTACCCACTGTATAAACCTCATTATTGTTCTTTTGTGATATTTTAAAATTGTTTTCTTTACTTAGGTTTATAAAATTATTTTAGCAAATATTTTTTGCCTTGTTGGTTAAGGGCTTGTAAGTAAGCATTTCACGGTAAGGTTGTATTCAGCGCATGTGACCAATAAAACTTGATTTGAAAACCAGACTCCACAGAGCCCCAGGACAGTATTACAATTAGACACAACCAAAATCACGAGAGAAAACTAAAATATTATTACATGACATATTGGAAATAACTACGCAAATTGAAATGTTTTTGGCCATAAACAAAAAAAGTACACAATGGCAGAAAACCTGACCACTGTGACTGACTAGGGCCGTGGCGGTAATAACATTTTGTCAGTCGGCGATTGTCAAGCAAATAACTGGTTCGGTCTCACGGTAACTGACCATTAATTAACATAAAAACACATTTAGCATCTCCTGACTTCCACACAGACTTTTTAAAATGGGTTGTAGGCTAATAAATCCATGTAATATAGTCTACACCATCACAATAAATCCATGATTTATTTTAGACAGGTCTAAAGAAACATGATATGAAGAAAATGTAGTCTATTTCAGAAGAACAGAATAGCATCCTCTGAGTTGTCCTTATGTTAGGTCCTGATGTGGCTAAGCTACACTAGTTCATTTAGCAGACAAGATTTGCTTAGAATTCTGTGTCATTATTTTTGTATTATTTTATAACATGAAGAATACATATAAATAGGAATATTTTCTCCAAACGATCTGAGGGTGTGCGCACATGCGGCTATTCTGTATTGAGTGGTTAAGTACTCCTAGATGCTTAAATGTAGAGTTACTAATGTAACTGTAGTTCTACAAACTTGTCTATATGTTTTGATTTTTAATACATTGTAAGGCTGCATGATGCGACTCTAATGATGATTTGAAAAAAAGAATCTTGAAAGGCATGACCTCTGCTTTGTTTTTTTTGGCACAGGCTGTACACACTTCATCAGTCTCTCATTCACAATTTGACAAGCACTTGATATAATGCCTCGGATTTCACTGCGGCATCGTCTTTGTTGCCGTAATGCACCCGTAAAAAAAGAATAATCCATGCCTTTTATGGCCCGGGGTGTTGCATTGTGCCCTTCCTCCTGAGTGTGCTGCGCACAGCGGTGTGTAGAACGGCATCTCAGAACGCACAACTCATCAATCCTTGTCACGGATTGGCTATTGCAGCAGACGACCACACCGGGTTCCACTCCTATCACTTAAAAAACAAGAAGAAGTGGCTCCAGCGGGGACGCCATCACCAACACTGGACAATAGAGGAGTGGAAAAACATTGCCTGGTCCGACAAATCCCAGTTCCTGTTGCGTCATGCTGCTGGCAGGATCAAGGTTTTGCGTGAGAAGCATGAGTCCATGGCCCCATCCTGCCTGGTGTCAACGGTACAGGCTAGTGGCGTTGGTGTAAAGGTTTGGGGAATGTTTTTCTGGCACACGTTAAGTCCCTTGATACCAACTGAGCAACGATTGAACGCCACAGCGTATCTGAACATTGTTGCTGACCAGGTGCATCCCGTCATGGCAAAGGGGTGGCCAACCCGGTACTAGATTTGTTACCCAGTGGAGGAAAAAGTACCCAATTGTCATACTTGAGTAAAAGTAAAGATACCTTCATAGAAAATGACTCACGTAAAAGTGAGTCACCCAGTAAAATACTACTTGAGTAAAAGTCTAAAAGTATTTGTTTTTAAAATATACTTAAGTATTGAATGGAATTGCAATAATATACTTAAGTATCAAAAGTATAAATAATTTCAAATTCCTTAGAGTTTCTCCCAAATGTTAACAGACGTTTGCTGAAACGCCATTTAAGGTACTAATTAATTAAATTTCCCCAAACCCCACAGACATCTTATCAAATTAAAACAAATCACAATAACGTAATCCCTGCTCAAAAATTAAACTCTGCATACAAAATGAAACACACACATGAAATAAAATCACATTTTGTGACAACCGAGATCACACCAATGTGACATATTCAAAACACTACTAACAGAAGCTATTTCAGAGACCAAGAGGTTGTTGTTTCACTGTATAATTGTTTGTGTACTCAGAGGGGGACACAAATGCAACAAAAAAATAATAATGAAGTTTTATATTTCAACATGATCTGATTGCAAAGTGAACATGTACGCAATTAGTGTTCGCACATGTGATGAGAGAAAGTGATCAAATTGGTAATTGAGCTTAGCTTGTTGAACAGTGTCGCTTTTCATTTGTACACAAGACATTTAGTTGTGAACAAAAATGTTTGTTATATAATTGCAATCGGAGTGTAAAGAACAACACGTGTCAGTAGTAATGCAGATTTTGGTGTCTGGTTCTGCTAAATGAGTTACAGTTTTGGGTTATTGTGCCTTTATGGTCCAGTTTTACTGAGTAAACAATTGGGACAAACTGTATTAAGTCTCTCTCTCTCTGTGTAATCTGAGGGAAATATGTGTATCTAATATGGTCAAACATTTGGAAGGAGGTTAGGAAGTGCAGCTCAGTTTCCACCTCATTTTGTGGGCCAGGTCTGCCTACGACGGCCTCTCTCCTTTTTAGTTTCTCATGATTTGGTTGGGTTCTCTCCATGACTTCCCTCACTAAAACCACCCTAAATAAGGAGGGAGACGAATGATTGCACTCTAAAATTAGCGAAAGGTCAGAGGCTCAGTCACCAGTCCTAATGAGCAGGGAGAGCAGGGTAAATTGGGAGCGAGATGGGATGAGGAGGGGAGTGTGTGTGTCAGTGTTAGTGTGTGTGTGTGTCAGTGTGTGTGTGTGTGTCAGTGTGTGTGTCAGTGTTAGTGTGTGTGTGTGTGTGTGTGTCAGTGTTAGTGTGTCAGTGTTAGTGTGTGTGTGTCAGTGTGTGTGTCAGTGTTAGTGTGTGTGTCAGTGTTAGTGTGTGTGTCAGTGTTAGTGTGTGTGTGTGTGTGTGTGTCAGTGTGTGCTGGGTTGAGAAGGGGGGGGGGGGGGTCAGCTGTGACCTTGTGCTGTGTCACCGCTGTGTTCAGTGTGTGTGCGGTTGTGCACGTTCGCGTGTGTATCTGGTCTCAGACAGACAAGGAGTCCGTGGTTTCCTTCATGAAAGAGGAGAATCCTACTCCACCTTTAAATGAAGGAAGAAGACACTTGGTACGTCCGTAATCGCACACTATGCCCTATATAGTGCACTACGTTTGACTAGAGTAGTGCCCTACATAGGGGAGTGTGCCATTTAGCGCTGAGTGATGCCTGCAGAGAGGAGAAACAACCAGTGAAAACCTGCAGACTGGGACACCTAGCACAAAGAGCAGTATATTAGGAGAGAGACTATTGGTTCAGTCTGAAACTTCCTTTTAGATAATAATGAGTAAGACGACACGGGCGATGGGGGACCTGATCCCAAGACGACACGGGCGATGGGGGACCTGATCCCAAGACGACACGGGCGATGGGGGACCTGATCCCAAGACGACACGGGCGATGGGGGACCTGATCCCAAGACGACACGGGCGATGGGGGACCTGATCCCAAGACGACACGGGCGATGGGGGACCTGATCCCAAGACGACACGGGCGATGGGGGACCTGATCCCAAGACGACACGGGCGATGGGGGACCTGATCCCAAGACGACACGGGCGATGGGGGACCTGATCCCAAGACGACACGGGCGATGGGGGACCTGATCCCAAGACGACACGGACAGGGAGGATCTGATCCTACATTAACAGAATGATGCTCAGACATTTAAAAAAGTCAAACAAAAACCAATGATTGCAAAGTTAAACCACACAACTATGAGGACTGCTTTAACAAGTTCCACTGAAAATGTTACTAAAAAACGATTTACCTGAACAGTGCAGATGCAACGTTTTGGTAACAGAATAAAGCTTTGTGTTTGGCGTACATTTTAAAGTGAAATCTGAGTGTCAGAATCATTCTGTTACTGAGGAATTGCCCAAATACAGGCATAGTGTTTATTTATTTATTTAAATTTAACTTTTTGTAATCCAGGCGAGTCAATTAAGAACAAATTCTTATTCACAATGACAGTCTGGTAAAAGGCTGTGAGAACTCTGCAAAATATGGGTGGTTACAGTTGACTCAAATATTAGGTTACTAGATTGTTTAAACATTGTTGTTAAACAATGTTACTACAGTAGGACATTAAATACTTGATTGTTGCAACTCAAATAGGCACATGCACATTTGTGGCCTGCTGGAGGTCATTTGGCAGGGCTCTGGCAGTGCTCCTCCTTGCACAAAGGCGGAGGTAGCGGTCCTGCTGCTGGGTTGTTGCCCTCCTACGACCTCCTCCACGTCTCCTGATGTACTGGCCTGTCTCCTGGTAGCGCCTCCATGCTCTGGACACTACGCTGACAGACACAGCAAACCTTCTTGCCACAGCTCGCATAAGATGTGCCATCCTGGATGAGCTGCACTACCTGAGCCACTTGTGTGGGTTGTAGAGTCCGTCTCATGCTACCACTAGAGTGAGAGCACCGCCAGCATTCAAAAGTGACCAAAACATCAGCCAGGAAGCATAGGAACTGAGAAGTGGTCTGTGGTCACCACCTGCAGAACCACTCCTTTATTGGAGTCTTGCTAATTGCCTATAATTTCCACCTGTTGTCTATTCCATTTGCACAACAGCATGTGAAATTTATTGTCAATCAGTGTTGCTTCCTAAGTGGACAGTTTGATTTCACAGAAGTGTGATTGACTTGGAGTTACATTGTGTTGTTTAAGTGTTCCCTTTATTTTTTTGAGCAGTGTACTTTGTATTCCTCATTTACTCAAGGGTTTCCTTTATTTTGGCAGTTGTATGTATGCATGCATGCATGCATGCATGTACAGTACCAGTCAAAAGTTTGGACACATCTACTCATTTAAGGGTTTTTCTTTATTTGTAATATTTTCTACATTATAGAATAATAGTGAAGACATCAAAACGATGAAATAACACATATGGAATCATGTAGTAACCAAAAAAAAAGTGTTAAACAAATCAAAATATATATTATATTTTAGTAGCCACCCTTTGCCTTGATGACAGCTTCGCACAATCTTGGCATTCTCTCAACCAACTTCACCTGGAATAATTTTCCACAAGTCTTGAAGGAGTTCCCACATATGCTGAGCACTAGTTCATTTAGTTAATTTCACCCGGGAAGCCAATCCAGAAAAAAAGCCACATTACAACCCGTGTTGTGATAATTGTGTTATTTTCTCTATAACCTGTTAGTTCATATACCTTGACACTGTGATATATAGACCTAAACACAGAGACAATAAGAAGACACAGTGGCAGAATAAAATTTAACCACACATTTGTTTCATTACAAAACCAGAGAGCAACATTTGTCCGGTGAAGTCTACAAAACATATTACATGTAACAAACAGTTACATGACCTACGTCATGGTCAAGCAAGGTAATGTTTCTGACATTTTCAGACCACTAAACAACTATTGATTTAGAACCACTGAGAGTTAGCACAAGATGCAAAGAAACTGCCTTCAACATCATCTAAAATCACCGATGCTCAGTCTAATACAGTGACAACTAAAATATACAGGTAGTTAGCATTAGCCTTCAACATCATCTAAATCCCCTATGCTCAGTCTAATACAGTGACAATTAAATTACACAGGTAGTTAGCATTAGCCTTCAACATCATCTAAATCCCCTATGCTCAGTCTAATACAGTGACAACTAAAATATACAGGTAGTTAGCATTAGCCTTCAACATCATCTAAATCCCCTATGCTCAGTCTAATACAGTGACAATTAAAATACACAGGTAGTTAGCATTAGCCTTCAACATCATCTAAAATCACCTATGCTCAGTCTAATACAGTGACAACTAAAATATACAGATAGTTAGCATTAGCATTGGCCTTCAACATCTAGTTACATGTTGAACTAACATCCTCTCAGGCCAGGGGCACAATGTACCAATATGTGGTTGGATCAGAATCACCGTTATAATCATTGGCCATCACGGAAAATTAAGTAAAACCACAACACAAGTCTAAATCCCTATCTCCATCCATGGCTAATTTAGGAAAAGGGCAGTGGCCAACACAATACCCCCAAAATAGTTTTTTTTCTTCTGTCAATAATGACGTTTGGCTTGTGATGTGATTGGTCTGAAGCCAAATCGTCTTCCCTTTACACTTTTTTTGGTGCGCCAAGACCATTCACAGCGGAGCTCACTAAGTTAAGCTCAACGATGATTGCCTATATATATATTTTTTTTTATCAAGGGAAGCCAAATGCTCGCTGGCTTCCCTTGCATTTCAATGCTACGGGCAGCAACGTCATACTCTTTCTGACCAGACAGCCTCAGATAGATACTCTACACATACTGAGACAGAGGGGGCGCTGTTTGACCAGACAGCATCAGATAGATACTCTACACATACTGAGACAGAGGGCCGTTGTTTTGTTCGCTCGGATGCTTTCTCCAGTGAGATAAATTTAATCAATTCGCAAGACGCCGAATGTAAGAAACACACCGAGAGACGAAAGAAACATTATTTTGTATGTTTTAGTTTTTTTTCTTCTCTCCATTTTTTGGGGAAGCCTGGCTTCCCTTGGCAGCCATGAATACACACCACCGAAGGACATTTAAAGGAGCAGAACTGTGTGATGATTAGCTTAGTTTCTTTTTTGTTTTGTCCCGCAAAATGCACATGTACAAATGGAACACTAGAGTCAAAGCTAATTAAAAGTTTAAAAGACAAAATTTTGACCAAATCGTTCTCAGTATTTGAACAAAAATGTGATCGCTGGTTAAAAGATATTTTTCTTTTATTGTGTGTTTGAGTACTCGACTACTCGCTCAGCAAATACCAAATTGTAGATTTGCGACTGTCAGTGAAAAGTAGAGGCCCAGCCAGGCATATAGCAATATTTCAAAATCCAAATCATGGTAAAACAGTTTGGAAAACAAAATGGCTATTGCTGTAAAGAGAACATTAATGAAAAGACTATAACCTGTCTTTTAGTTCTCAAAATTCTCACCTTAATTGAGTGAACAACAGAAGGCCTGCCTTGTTGGCACTAGTGGAGAACCTCAGCCATATTCCCAGTGAGTCGGCACTGCACTCTTTATCATTGTTGGGTATAGTGCTACTTAAAGTTTGTCTAAAAACAATCCTTTTCTCCTCACGTTTAGATGGACGTCATATTCTATCCGTGTCTCCCCTTCTCATAAGCCGATTTTATGGACAAGTCATTTCTATTGATCTTGTTTGTCAGTATCAGCTGAGTAGGCAACCCTGTAATTTGACGTATATAAAAAACAAAAGGATTCTGCTATTGTCTCCAGTTATACACTGTAAAGCAGGGATCATCAACTAGATTCAGCTGCAGGACAATTTATTCTTGAGCGGATGATCGGGGGGACGGGGGGGACATAATTACATATCATTTTTAAGACTGCAAATTGACCTCAAGAAGCACAAACATATATAATATTTGACTAAAACATTTACTCTGGGAAGGTGTCCCCCAAATCTAACTTTATTCCTGTTGGGCTCTGGTCAACAGTAGTGCACTATATAGGGAATAGGGCTCTGGTCAACAGTAGTGCACTATATAGGGAATAGGGTCCTGGTCTAAAGTAGTGCACTATATAGGGAATAGGGTCCTGGTCTAAAGTAGTGCACTATAATAGGGAATAGGGCTCCATTTGGGACTCATCCTCTGTAGTTATTTATTTGTTATATTATCTTAGAAATGGTGACAAAGTGGCGATTGGAAAAGGGTGAACACACACACACACTGCCCAGTGATCCAGAGCCAGTGACCCAGAGCCAGTGATCCAGAGCCAGTCCATCACGCAGTGCCTTGGTATGTTTATGTATCTGTGTGGTTTTGTCCCAGGCAGCACTTCAGCTGGTGTCACATCAGATGTCCCCCACTGTCATTCTCTGGTGCCAGGTGTAGCTAATCTAACTTTATATAGCAGTACACACACACTACAGCCTATCAAACTTTTCAATAGAGGCAGCTAATCCCAAAGAGCCACACGATCACCTGAACCTTAACTTTGATCATGGCCATTCAAGAGGTACAAATGCAAACACACACCAGGGGTTTCCGTTATGAGAATGTGGCGCCAGACATTTGACCGGCAGCATTTCAATTTTACTGGACATTTGAGAGAAATGTACCTGACCCATACGTAACCTGATTAGGGCATCCACCCCACAGTTCTCAGAACGACAAATATCATTTTAGATTATGTTAATTAATCTTAACAGAACATGCAAGTCGAGGATGCAATGACGTGTGTCCGTACAGCCCACTTTGAAGATGTTCCCATAACTGTCGAGTAACAAGACGAGTAACGAACAGCAAAAAAAACACTAGCTTATGCATAGGCGGTGTGTGAGTTTCAGGTTTGAGGAAACACATTTTCACCATAAAATAACACACCTTTATAATAAAGTATTCCATGCATCATCTCATTTACAGACTTATGTAAGATAGCCTACTATTTGTGATGAGTAGATTGGATCATGTTGGTTAATAAATATAACCAGGGCTCATACAGACAGTGGCCAGTCAAAATCAAGGACTTTTTCAAACACTAACATTTATTTTTAAAGGATCATCAAAAAAATGTATTTTTTATTTTTAATAGTTCCTATTATGCAATTGTTTCTAGTCGCCACCAGATGGCAGTGTATCGCCACCAGATGGCAGTGTATCGCCACAACCTCATGGGGAAAAACATCACAACCTTTACAAGTTCTACTCAATGTGTTTCACTACTTATTTACTACATACACGAGTGGTCAGGACTGATGATGTTACAGGAACTCAGTCAAATCTTTGAAGTTGTTGTTTTTATATTTTTTGTTCAGTGTACATGGTGATATTAAAATTGTCTTTATATATTTCACAACACTTTTTTAGGTCCCACTGGCTGCCCCAACACATAATGACATGAATGTAAATTCTGACAGTGTAAAAAGGCCCTCAGGTTGATCCTAAAATGCTGTATTCTAAACCAATTTGAAGAGAAACTAATTGTGTTTGATAAGATTAAAGATTCTCTCATGGGACACTATTTACATTTTAGGGGACCCCACATGGGTTCCAGACCCCAAGTTTGTGAACCAGTGTACTACAAACCTCTCCCCCTGCCTGCTTCAATACTTCCTCTCTCTGTGTAGAACCTCTCTCTCCCTGCTTGCTTCAATGCTTCCTCTCTCTGTGTAGAACCTCTCTCCCTGCTTGCTTCAATGCTTCCTCTCTCTGTGTAGAACCTATCTCCCTGCTTGCTTCAATGCTTCCTCTCTCTGTGTAGAATCTCTCTCCCTGCTTGCTTCAATGCTTCCTCTCTCTGTGTAGAACCTCTCCCCCTGCTTGCTTCAATGCTTCCTCTCTCTGTGTAGAACCTCTCTCCCTGCTTGCTTCAATGCTTCCTCTCTCTGTGTAGAACCTCTCTCCCTGCTTGCTTCAATGCTTCCTCTCTCTGTGTAGAACCTCTCTCCCTGCTTGCTTCAATGCTTCCTCTCTCTGTGTAGAACCTCTCTCCCTGCTTGCTTCAATGCTTCCTCTCTCTGTGTAGAACCTCTCTCCCTGCTTGCTTCAATGCTTCCTCTCTCTGTGTAGAATCTCTCTCCCTGCTTGCTTCAATGCTTCCTCTCTCTGTGTAGAACCTCTCTCCCTGCTTGCTTCAATGCTTCCTCTCTCTGTGTAGAACCTCTCTCCCTGCTTGCTTCAATGCTTCCTCTCTCTGTGTAGAATCTCTCTCCCTGCTTGCTTCAATGCTTCCTCTCTCTGTGTAGAACCTCTCTCCCTGCTTGCTTCAATGCTTCCTCTCTCTGTGTATCTCCTTTGCCTCCTTCATTTCATCCTGTCTCACTACTCTCTGTAAAGCAAAGTTATTTTGTTATGAGAACTTGTAGTAGCCCACATTTTGATTATAGCTAGCTTAATTTCAGTCACCTAGTCCTGCTGAGGTCAGGCTCTGTACAACGTTAGCTTCTAGCCGCCATCCTTCTAGCCAGCGAGTTATAACTAGCTACCTGGCTAACAGCCAGAGCCCTGGTCTTGAACAGACGAGCTAGCAAGACATCTGACTTAAATTCCAGCGACTATTTACCAGTTGTACACGTATTCTCCATGAGTCAAGGGGGTTTTGATTGAGGAATGTTTGTTGACACAAAAGGAGTCGAAGGATGTAAACCCCCCCCCCAAAAAAAAGATACTTACTATAGCAGTTTTTCACGGATCCATACATCCTACGAAACTACACTTCGAGTTACGCTTCCACAGGCGTTTGAGCATAATAATAGATAATTAGCACAGGTTAATTGCCGCTTGTCTTCCATAAACCAGCGCTGTAACATGACCGTGTGGAACACTAACCTTATCAAGGTGTGTGTCAATTTAACCTCCCCCCCCTCTGAAATGCATTTCACGTTGATATGAAAGATATGCTTCCAAAACCGTACCGTAAATGATACCGTAAAATCTTCAGACCGACACGTCGGGGATCTTAACTGAACTCCACCTTACAGAAGACACCTTCGTCCAATGACTTGTGTGAGCTGAGAGTCTCGATAAAGGGCTAATTAGCAGCTCGATACTAGCATGTTAGATAGCAATGTGTGGCTGTCAGGCAAGGGAAGTCTTCAGGTAAACAAATATAATACCACTATTTGCTAAAATGGCAATTTACAAGAAGAAAAAAAAAGTTCTGAAATAAATGCAGATACGGCAACATGACATTCACATGAGCCATTTCGCTAGCTAACGTTGAATATTGAACATAAGCTAGCACGCTAACGTAATTATCAAGGAATGAGGTCAGTTGTCCGTCGTTCTCGCTAGCCCCAAGTACAAAACTTTTAACACACGACAAGAGACAAAACACCTATTTTCACTTAGTCATGTGTCTTACCTTGTTTTCACTAACGCTGTCGGGATCCGCTCCTCTTCCTCTCATCCTTAACTCAGTCATGTCTTTCTCCTTATAGTTGACTCAACACATAAAACTCAAACCTGGAGAAAACAAGTTACGAGGATTTTCGGCTACCATGAAATAACCGTCCGTTTCTGCAATATTGATGTATATTGTGACAGATCATTAACAAAAGTAGGAACCTTCTCGCAACCGAATGTGTGCATTTGTTTATCACCGCAGTTGTCGCTGGTTGTTTGGTGGCGCTGCGGTGAACGACCAGCCTATCCGAAGTCTCTTTCTGACTGACTCAACGGGGAAGTTCTATTAACGTGAACCGCGGGTGCACTGATTTATGTCCCGTGAAACGGCAAATGTGGTAAAGGAGGAGCGCCCTCTAAAATCGAATAGTAATCTACGACGCTTGGTCACGACGCTTGGTCACGTTGTTAATAAAGCAGCATGGTGCGTCCAGAATTATACAACATATATTTTCCATAAAATCAATCAGTCGGAAGGCATTTTTAAAATATTTTTTTAAGCAATCACTTTTGCATGTGAAAACAGAATCCTACTCATTACTCCACGTGCTTTGTCTAGAATTGGCTACCTCATTTTTGTTTTGAGCCAATTTCGCCACGGCCTATGACCAGGGGACCTGGCTCACCCCCGGGAGGCAGTTCGGTTCCAAAACGAATGCAATCACTGGGGTAACCCGAGCATGATAATCGAATCCCCTCAATACTGGCTTGAAATAGCACTGCTTCTTCCGCTCTGCAGTGGGGGGGAAGAGGCGACACAACAGCGCAGATGGTAATACAAAGATAGGCCCTCATTGTTAGCACTATTGCATTGATAGCCTATCATCACGTGACCTTTAGTAAACGTGTATGTAAATTGTGCTTTTCATTTATCGAAGTGTAAATTAATCCTGACGCCAAAGAGTTGGACATCTACTCTTCTCAAAATGTTCTACTAATAAACATAAAGGAGAAACCCCTTTTTATGTTCCAGAAAGTACCCTTTGCACCCCACAAATAATCATTTTAAGAACCCCTGGGATGAAAACGGTTCCATATAGAAGGATGCATTGCAGAACCCTTGTCCCTGTAGCCTGGTAGTTAGAGCTTTGGGCCAATAGTCGGAAGGTTGCTAGATCGAATCCCTGAGCTGACAAGGTAAAAAAGTCTGTTGTTCTGCCCCTGAACAAGGCAGTTAACCCACTGTTCCCCGGGGCGCCGAAGATGTGGAAGTCGATTAAGGCAGCCCCCCCCCCCCCCCTCTCTGATTCAGAGGGTTTGGGTTAAATGTGGAAGACACATTTCAGTTGGACAACTGACTAGGTATCTCCCTTTTCCATGTACAATAACCCATTTAGAACACCCTTACTTCCCTCAAACCAGGATATAGGATAAACCAGTGCTATATATTTTTTATTTAATTTAACATTTATTTAACTAGCGACGCTGGGCCAATTGTGCGCTGCACTATGGGACTCCCAATCACGGCTGGATGTGATACAGCCTGGATTCAAACCAGGGACTGCAGTGACACCTCTTGCACTGAGGAGGCAGTGCCTTAGACCGCTGTGCAACTCGGGAGCCCTTTATATTACATTCTAAAGTAAATATGGCTCTGGGATCAGCGTGTGTCAACATAACAGCAGCATTGGTTTATGTAACAGTATAACTTTACGTCGTCCCCTCGCCCCGACACGGGCGCGAACCAGGGACCCTCTGCACACATCAACAACGGTCGCCCACGAAGCATCGTTACCCATTGAAACGCTACTAGCGCGTACTCGCTAACTAGCTAGCCATTTCACATCCGTTACATTTACATACATACATTTCCAATAAAAGACACATACACACAGCTCTAATTGGTGGTAAACAGCAAATATTTAATGAAATTATACGTACCAGATCTATTGTATTATTGTTACAGTTTCTGTAAGGGTTATTGTACGGTTCTTCTCATTGTTGTACTGAACACATATATACAATGAACATTCAGCTATCATCACAGATTGCACACTAGATACTGTAGTAATGCAGTCTAATACAAGACCGACAAAATAATACATTATTTAAATTTGATCAGTTCTTATTTTTTCCCCCCATAAAGAATACAAAAAGGCCACCCAGAGTTGGGGGCACATCTCCAGCACTCCCATCGTAACTGTACACCGACCTATCGCTTCGGGGGTTAATCATGGCTTAAAAAAAACAACTCATAAGACTGACAAATGCGTTGAAAAAAAAAAATGAACGAAAACAAAACAAATTAACCAATAATAATGCAGTTAAAACATGTACAATGCAACTGGACACTAAGTCAGTTGTGTTAATCCACACAGGACACGTAACAACTTCCTGACATAAAAATAAAAAAAAACACAAAATGAAAGTTAATATTTGCATAAATACTTTATACAGTTCATTTCACTCTGGAGAAGAAATGCACCCCTTTCTTTAAAATGATAGCCTGACAACATAAAATTGCATTCGATAAAAAAATCATGATTCGTATTCCTCTCTAAACTTTTTTGTTATTGTTTTTGTACATGGTGAAGGTGGAAATAATGAACTCGGATGAATAATAACAATAAGCCATCTGGTTTATTTTGAAGTTGCTTAGTAACAGACATGTTATCAGCTGGCTGTTATGATACAGTACATACCTAGAGTGATTTACCAATCTTAATAAGAGTGCATATTACCACGGAGGGGGGGAAGTCGTCGCACTGTAATCGATCATTAACTACTCATTGACTGCACTTGTCTAACAGCTCTTTAAGTGTTTTACCTGTCAGAAGAGACTCTCCAAAAAAGTAAAATAAAAAATAAAGTGTAAAAATAGAAAGTGAAGTTCTAGTAAAGAAAGCAGCACTTCAATGCACTGTTGCCCACAGCATCATCAACATACAGAACACGACGAATGAACGAGGAGGGATAGAGATCGATGACGAATCATGACGACGACAAACTATGTTCGCATTTCACGGTCCCCACATATACATCGAGAACTATTTCTAACGTACGCCGCCACGTAGCTAGCTAACGACATCTAAAGAGTGAAATGTAACGAGCAAAATCGCTTTTCTTGTGACCGACAGAGTGGATTTCATGCTGCAATCAACTACAGAGATCGTCCTCAGTCAAATAGTGTATACAGTATATATATATATCGAGGTGATCCTTGTATCCACAAACGTTCCAGATACAACTGTACAACATACCTTGCTTTCATCTTAGTAGATGTAAAACACCTACAACATTTTAGATTATATCTCACTAACCCACACTACAGGATCTCATCTCTAGTTCTACTGCAGCTGTTCTATAGGTCTCTCTGGTTAACTGGGTCTCATCTCTAGTTCCACTGCAGCTGTTCTATAGGTCTCTCTGGTTAACTGGGTCTCATCTCTAGTTCTACTGCAGCTGTTCTATAGGTCTCTCTGGTTAACTGGGTCTCATCTCTAGTTCTACTGCAGCTGTTCTATAGGTCTCTCTGGTTAACTGGGTCTCATCTCTAGTTCTACTGCAGCTGTTCTATAGGTCTCTCTGGTTAACTGGGTCTCATCTCTAGTTCTACTGCAGCTGTTCTATAGGTCTCTCTGGTTAACTGGGTCTCATCTCTAGTTCTACTGCAGCTGTTCTATAGGTCTCTCTGGTTAACTGGGTCTCATCTCTAGTTCTACTGCAGCTGTTCTATAGGTCTCTCTGGTTAACTGAGTCTCATCTCTAGTTCCACTGCAGCTGTTCTATAGGTCTCTCTGGTTAACTGAGTCTCATCTCTAGTTCTACTGCAGCTGTTCTATAGGTCTCTCTGGTTAACTGGGTCTCATCTCTAGTTCTACTGCAGCTGTTCTATAGGTCTCTCTGGTTAACTGGGTCTCATCTCTAGTTCTACTGCAGCTGTTCTATAGGTCTCTCTGGTTAACTGGGTCTCATCTCTAGTTCTACTGCAGCTGTTCTATAGGTCTCTGGTTAACTGGGTCTCATCTCTAGTTCTACTGCAGCTGTTCTATAGGTCTCTCTGGTTAACTGGGTCTCATCTCTAGTTCTACTGCAGCTGTTCTATAGGTCTCTCTGGTTAACTGGGTCTCATCTCTAGTTCTACTGCAGCTGTTCTATAGGTCTCTCTGGTTAACTGGGTCTCA